>NC_092356.1:69024214-69336580 GCF_963676685.1 Mytilus edulis
TCTGTGCTGACATGAATTATCATTGATATGGTCATATTTATAAACTAACTGTTTATTACTAAGTATTTTCTACTTCAGGAATAGATTACCTTAGCTTAATTAAGAAAACCATTTAGGAATTTTGGTCATTAAGGCTCGTCAACTTCGTACTTTATTTGGCCTTTTTATTTTTTTTGGAATCGAACGTCACTGATGAGTCTTTTGTAGACGAAACGCACGTTTGGCGTAAATACAAAATTTAATCCTGGTATCTATGAAGAGTTTATTTGTGTGGTGATATTGCGAAAAGAAAATCAGTTTTATTCGGTCAAAGTATTTTTTTACAAAGAATTTTGCCGATTTATTTAACCTTGAACTTTTACAAAGATTGATACGTTTTTGTCAAGTAAAGTGAAATGATCTTTGATGTTGACTTATCCATTATGGGTTTTGGTTATTTATATTTCAAAGAACAAGATCAATACCGTCGTTTTTCTCTTTAACAATAGAATTAACTTTGCGATCTATGGCTGCTTTGTCGGATTAAAGAGCAGTATCAACAGTTATGTTATGACAATATAAGATTGTTTAAACACGATAAGAAATAATTTCCCATATGATTATGCTACTGTTCGTTTTTTCATGTAATAATATAGAAAATAAGCTGCGAAATTGTTCCTATATTTAATTATATCCATTACTGTTTTTTGTTTATCGTTTGTGATGAATTCATCAACTAAAAACTATAGATAAAAGGAGGTAGAGTGTTTCAGTTTATTAATTTTCAAAGCAACCATCTTCACTTAAATCAAAATGGCTATAGAAATAGTAAAATAAATACATCCCTTGCATTTATTGTATTAAATTTCAAAACGTAATGACCATCATCAAACTTCAAAAGTGATACGCTAAAACACATTAAACGAATGGATAACAGTTGTCATATTCCTTCCTTTGTACATGCATTTTCTTATGTTATCTTGGAGTCTATTTTATTCAAACACATATATTGGGTTATAACGGATCAGGAACTGCGTTGGTGAATTTCAATGACTTTTATTTTCCATTGAAGAATATATGTTATAATACATTTAAATAAGAAAAGAAGCCGTAGTAAAATTGTCATTGAGATATTTGATGTAAGCATCTACATGATATTGTACGGCATTCACTAATTAGCCTATATAATACAGCGACAAACATGATCAAATATGAAACATATCAGATTGGGAAGACCCGACGACTTAGTACAAAATATTTGACAAAGACATTTATTTTTTGTTGACCCCCAGAAACATTTCCTGCTTTCAATTTGTTGTTGGGTTGTCTTTGTGGCACAATGATTAAAACATCATTCTCCATTAAGGATAAAGCGTTCACAACATAACAATATACATAACGCAATATTGAAGAGGCAGTAAAACATATGCACTTGCTTCGAATTCCTATCTAGATAACATCAAAAAGAAAAAAAGGCAATCACATTAAAATTCAGTTTCAATTACTAACCATTAAAGCTCAACTCTTCATGCGAAAAACAAATAATTTAGTTAGCCGTTCTTTGATATTAAGATCAAGAAATTTGACCAATAAAAAGTGACGTCATATCTGAAAGGCTTTTCTATGAATAACGCGACTCTCTGATGCAAAAATTTAGAAAACTGATACGTTTAATGAAAGTGGTATATTTGTCACGGAAATATATAATTTCGAGGTTAAACGTATCATTTTCAAAATAATTTAGTTAAAAATTGTAAATAAAGGCAACAGTAGTATACCGCTGTTCAAAACTCATAAATCCATGGACAAAAAACAAAATCGGGGTAACAAACTAAAACCGAGGAAAACACATTAAATATAAGAGGAGAACAACGACATAACACCGAAACGTAACACACACAGAAACGGACCAAGCATCAGACAAAACACCACGAGAATAACAAATATAACATGAAAACCAAATACATGAATTTGGGATAGACAAGTACCGTGCCACGTCTTATCTCAATTTCTCAAAAATAAGAGAAAACACAAACGACTCAACGTTAAAATGCAACACACACAGAAACGAACAATAATATAACAATGGCCATCTTCCTGACTTGGTACAGGACACTTTTAAAGGGGAATAAAAGTGGTGGGTTGACCTGGTTTTGTGGCATGCCAAACCTCGCACTTTAATGGCAAAGTTAAATATAACATTGAAATGACAACATAATATTACAGGACTACAATACAAATTAATAGAACATATTAGACAAAGAAAAACATGATTAATAGATAACAAAAAGCATCAGGTTTAAAATTCAATACGCCAAAAACGCGCCTTGTCCACACAAGACTTACAAGTGACGCCCAGATATAAAAGATCGAAAGTGAAAAAAGTACAAAGTTGTACAACACTGAAGATCAAAAGTTGAAAAGGTTTCGCCAAATACGGCATTGTTTTTATGCCCGGGATAAGAACATTCTTATTATATAGAACAATTCATGCTATTGCAAACAGTAAATTTTAACAAATGAATATGAAAGAGATATATACATAAAGAAACTGAAGTATTAACTAATATCTTCTTAAAAAAAAATCAAACCACTATGTAATAAATTAAACCGGAACTCTTTTATGGATTTAACTTCATCGCAACGTCACGCCTGGTAAACCATCTAATCTCAACCAAATGGTTGAGACGGAAAAAAGTATTCTGGCACTTCCTGTTGAGCTTTTCTGGTTCAAAATATTCAAAATAAACACAGGGTAGGTCGAATTTTCGTCGATTAACTGAAAATGAATGACTTTTTTTGTAAAATCGGAGAATGTCATGCCATAGATAAATAATAATTGTAACTAATATGTCTCTTCTTGGTTTAAAATATTATAAATTGAAGTCACAATCACTTTTCTCCTACGGATTATAATGTTTACATTCTTTAAATCCGATGGAACTGCTATGATATTAATGACTTAGCAAGAAAATATGTCAATTATTTGTGTGGTTTTTTTAGGCTTTACGACAACCACGTCTGTAAATTGCACAAATATTTGTTTGTCAAGCCTACTCTGAGCAGAAAAATAAAAAAAGTATAAATGGTTGAGATATAAAGGTATTGGTTGAGTCTTTCTGTCACAATGTTGAGACTTTCTGGTTGCGCTGTACTATTCGAGTTGACCTTTTTTTGTACGGTTAACCTGATTCATGTTTTCTGTCTGTGGTAACATTAAATCTAAACACAGATACAATTTCAAGCATTGCCGATAGAAAAATGCATGCCTTACAAATATAAATAAGATTATTTTACAATGGTTATTTATTAATATGATTTGGATGAATTCGATTCCTAACAGACACTATTTAATGCCGAAAATGCGTACATTTATAAAGAAATAAAATAGTTAAAAACTAAACAATCGAACAAGACCCCTTTTCTAGGTTTATGTTTTCGTACACATTATTTCAGGTGGAGATAATTTAAATGTGAGTAAAAGATGTAATATGTGTCATTTTAATACTTATCACAAAAAAAAAATGATTCGATTTTAAAATTGCTTTGTAAGTATTATAAGTGACGTCCAACTTAGTGTAATCACGGGTGTTGTATTGAAATAATTAAAAATTAGATGTTTTTTCACAACTGCATTCAGGGCACATCCTTAATATTTGGTAGTATTCAGCAACATTTATATTATAACCCGGGCCCCGTCACACTAGGCCGTGATCGCACTACGATCTCTACAAAAATAATGCTATTGACGATCGTAGTGCAGTATGGTCGTGTTATGGTCTTGATGAGGTCTTGGTGATCGTGTTGAGAGTAGCAAACTATAAACATGTTCAAAACAATCGTGATGCGTTCGTGGCGAAATCAGGTCGCAGTTCTGTTCTAGTCATAGATTTTTTTAGCCGTGGAACTGTCAGGATCAGTTCCAGGTTGAACTGTGTAAATCAGTTCTAGTTAGAACTTACCAATGACCAAATCAGTTCTTGGTTAGAACTGTTCTAGCTAGAACTGTCTTAAAAGTGTCAGGAGATAGTTCCACATTTGTCCGCTAGAACAGTTCTCCTTCAGATTATGACAGTTAGAGGTAATCTCCATTGTATGTACATCTCCTTTGCAATTATCTATTTTAAATTAAAATAACTTTTAATGAAATGAATGAATTTAATGATTATCCATTTCTGAATATAAATTCAGTTTTCTTTTTAAATATTTTAAAACTGGATTCGACGTAGCTAAATTGTGGGAGATAGTTAGTTTGAACTCTGGCCTGGTCAAATTAAATTCTAAACAAAATTGTGTGTGTCTTTGCTAAGCATGTGATATCTGCTAAAAACTGTGGGCTCACCTTACCAGATAGCTCGAACGAACGCCGAAAGGATAAACAAGTTTTTTATTTACAAAATTTGCATCCGTTAGGAGTCCGCGTATAATGACCAAATAAAACGGACGTGTAATATGCCGAAAAATGGGGTGGAAGAGGAATAAGAAAAAAAAATGTCAGAATAAAAAGCCTATAATTTTGCCTGATCATGATTAAGAAGTTGAGCCAAAAATATTCATGATACTAAAGAAAACTAACATACCAATAATTGCTTTTTCTTACGCGATATGTTTTTAATTTGTATGTATCCGTTTTATTATCAATGTTCTTTCTATGGTACGATTGCCAATGATACAACTCTCCACAAGAGACTAAAATGACACATAAAGTAACAACTATAGAGGTCGCCGTACGGCCTTCAAATATAAGCAAAGCCCATACTGCATAGACAGCTATAAAAGGCCCCGAAATGACAATGTAAAACAGTTGTAACGAGAAAACTAACGGCCTTATTAATATATATATAAAAAAAATGAACGAAAAACAAATATGTTACACATAAATAAATAAATAAATAAATTCTAGCCCTGGAGATGTCAATTACAACATTATTGACGTTAAAGCTTCTGTGCAAAACTGCATTTCAAACACTAGACTTGATCTCCAGCGTTAGAACTTTAATACTAGTAACCACAGCCATTTACTATTTAGACTCTATTACAACCAAAGGCCTCTTTAGAAGCTGCTGTGATAACTACAGACAAGATTGAAATGACTGTTGAAATGTCAAACAATATACGGCAAGTTTATGAATTTTGACAGTTGTATATGTAATTGATACTAAGCTACACAAGGTCATGTTTTTCTCTAACTGTTTATTACGTCTTTACACTAAATTCATTGGATGTTGGATGTGTACGGATTGATAGTTTAGTCTTAGATGCATGATTTTTTTATTAGTTGTTAGTGGCTTTGAACTAGCTGTCAGATAACTGCGAGTACTCTCAGATCTGTTCCTAGTGTCTTTTTGTTGTCGGGATGATCAAGAACCCGGCCACGTCCAATTGTATTTTTGTCCATCTGAGATGAATTAAACCTTTTTCAACTGATTTTTATAGTTCGTTCTTATGTTGTACTGTTATATATACCAGTCCCAGGTAAGGGGGAGGGTTGGGATCCTGCTAACATGTTTAACCCCTCCACATTATTTATGTCTGTGCCTGTCCCAAGTCAGGAGCCTGTAATTGTCGTTTGTTTATGTGTTACATATTGAATCATATTTGTTTTTCGTTAATTTTTTTAATTCTGTTTTATATATAAATAAGGCCTTTAGTTTTCTCGTTTAAATTGTTTTACATTGTCTTATCGGGGCCTTTTATAGCTGACTATGCGGCATGGGCTTTGTTTATTGTTGAAGGCCGTACGGTGACCTATAGTTGTTAATGTCTGTGTCATGTTGGTCTCTTGTGGACAGTTGTCCCATTGGCAGTCATACCACATCTTCTTTTTTATAGTTGAACATTTCATTCACCAGAAGATCTCAACATTGTTCCAGAATATCTCAACCGATACCAGAAAATCTCAACATGACATACCTTATAACATAGTTAGCTTAATGAAATTATATTAGTAAAGAAAAAGAAGAAACTGTAATTTTATGTTCATAAACTTTTAGAAAAATACTAATTTACTGATATACATGCTAGTTTATCAATGATATCATTGTCATTTTGTCAATAGCTGACTGCGCTGGCCACATTTACTTGCTGGGGAAAAGTCATTACGATGTCATTTTAAATTATATTCATTTGTGTTATACACGAGATAAACCGTACGTCCAATGTCTATGGCATGACATTCTCCGATTTGACAAAAAAATGCATTGATTTGCAGTAAATTGACGAAAAGTCGACCTACCCTGTGTTTATTTTGAATATTTTGAACCAGAAAAGCTCATAAGGAAGTACCAGAATACTTTTTTCCGTCTCAACATTTGGTTGAGATTAGATGGTTTACCAGGCGTGAACGTCGAATAATGGAAAGACAGAACTTATAAGAACCGAAACAATTGAAAAGACCTAAAACCAAAATGACATAACAAAAGCAAGGTCAACTTGTCCTGATGAGGATGAAACAGATAATTATAGATTGGTTTGTTATAAATCATGTCATTACCAAAGAAACAACTACTAGAATAATGATATCCTCAGGAATTGATAGTCAAACAGCAGAGGTACCGACCCAGTGCTTAAAAACACAAAAACAACACGCTATTATTTCATACGTACGACGGTCGTTTAAGTATTTACCATCATCGGAAATATTAAAAGCTGAATATTTGAAAGCCATTGCCCTAAAGGACCGAAATAGTTGAAGAGCTATGTTGTATGCGTTTAATGTTATTTTTTTTAAAGTATTAGACCCTGAAAATCCTGTTTCACAGAGTTTATAATAGTAGTTGTTGCATTGGATAAACTGAGATCAAAATAATTTGAATCATCAACTTTTCATGTTGTCATTTAATATTTTAAAAAGTACTTTACACAAATAGTAAACTCTGTTGACAGTTTACACTGTTTACATGTTTTACATTCTTCAACAGTATCTATTGAAAATTAAACTTGGTTTACCAATTAAAAACTTTTGTTTAATTACAAAAAGTGAATGACATGATATTACTTGTTGTAAACAAAAGTATTCTTCCTTAAATCAAAATATATTTCAAAATGACATCTCCCTGACTTAGACACGATTTAGGCATAAAATGTATTGCTTGCTAAAATGTTTGTTTTATATAACAATATTTGAAGTTGTCAAATTATAGCAATTCAATAACTATGAAAAAAAACTTAAGAAAAGGGAAATCAAAGGAATTATGACAAACAATGATAGCTGATGATAACCCTTTTATTGATAATATCGGGATGATACAATGTAATAAGCAAGCTGAATGTATTGTAGACAATAATGTCAGCTGAATAATCCTATTTTGGCCGTTTAATACAAGTTATATGAGACAAATACAGTTTTGGCTTATCAATTTCCTTATTTGAGATTGTAATGTTCATGTTTTTGAATCCTAAGAAATCAAATTTCACAATGTGATCTGCTGGCCCGAATATGTTAAAATGCATTAACACACATAATTTTGATAGATACATTCATAAAATGTTACAGATGTTCTCGACTCCTTGTCTGTAAATTAAATGTTTTGCGTAAAGAAAATATATTATACTCTCACTCTTACTTCTATTCATATGTCTTAAATTATTGAAAAATTATTTCAAAAAAATAAAGTTCTTACATTTATAACTGAAGGGGATAAATACGTGATCTACTCATTTTCTCAAACAAATTCATATTTCCGATAGTCGGAAGATTGTTAAATCATCGACCGTATGTCTACACCTGTTTAATTTGATACATTTCCGCAAAAGTATTTCTTTTAATGCAGTTTGGAAAAAAAATTAGATCCATATAATTATAACATTTGTGATATTACTTAAAATTGTGATCACATCTGCTTTTAATACTTCAGCAATGTATTCATTTTTCAAATTTGGTCAAATGTCAGATTGTACAATGGAAAGTAAACACGCACGAGGAATATACATCAATTAGTGACAGTAAATTAAAGACCGATTCTATAACGTGACATGTCAATAATAAGTATTTCCATGCTAACGATAATCTAAAATATTAAAGTCTAATTCAACGAAAAATACCAGTGTTTAACAATATTTTGAGACAATAAAGAAAGGGAAGAAACACATGGACTTAAAAAGTAAAATAACAAAAATACAGAACTGAAAAAAATGGGAAAATCATCACATCAAACGAATAGAAAAAATCTGTCATATTCCTGACATGGTGCAGGAAAAAGAGACAAGAACAGTTTAACATCTTTAAATACTTTCGAATATAAAATCATTATAAAATATTAATATTGAATAGCTTGCATTTCAAAAAGAGGATGTTGCGTAAAATCGCCAAGGACAACAGGCGGTTTCTTGTGGAGCATCATTTAGACATATATCAGACTCATATAACTTTTATTTAATGATATCAATTATGTATCCCTGATCATAGATACAAGTATTACATTTTTTTTTCAGACGTGCGTTTCGTAAACAAAAGACATATCTTTAATGTTCGAAACAAAACAGTATAATAGCAAAATAGAAACAGGCGAAAGAACATTGCTAATGCAGAATGTCGTATAATATTTAAGACTATACTGTTTTGCAATATAAAAGAGGTTTGAACTGCAATCGCTATACATATCAAGTTCATTCTTCACGATACTATCTTAATTGCTAAGATCTACATGTACGTCGTTTTCGTCTTTGATTTATAATTCTCTCATTGTAAATCATACAACATCTTTCTCTTATACTAACATTATGATATGTTGTCTGACATATCAATCAAATAAAGCAACAACTAATTATCTCCGTACTTGAGATAGGTAAAACCAGTATATGCTAAAGTTTAAAAGAAGGTGTAAGCGCTAAAATCCCTTACAAACCGTATTATTATGCACATCATAATAATATACTAAAGCTTGGTGGTTTCTATGACAACGCATGAGCGTATATGGCTAGACTGCCAGCCTAATGTATAGAATTTATAAACCCTTATTTCTAAGATTCTTGGAATATTAATATCTTTTGATCATGCTTACCAATGGTTAAGGGGGCTCGCGGGTCTATATCGATTTGTTTTCTTAATACAGGATTTCGCTATATTTTTCAATAAATGAACTTTCTCTTATACCAAATAAATAAATAAAATAAAAAAATGGGGTCACCGTTCATTTACGCCCACAATCTGCCTTCGAAAGAAGCATACATTAATCTTAATGTCCTTTTTTTCTGTTGAACTAAGAGGAGAAATAAAGGTAATATCGAAATAAAAAAAAACTGAATTAGCATTATCGCTTAAATTTTACAATTATTTAGTTCCTTTACAGCTTATTTAAAAACAACAATAAAAAATATAAGTCACCGATGAGTTAAGAAAGATATTTCAATTTTAAATGGCATTTTTGCAGCAAAGGGAGATAGTTTTGAGCTTTTTCAATGATACATACATTTTAAAAGGTCATCTGGGGCCCAAATGAATTAATATTTTTGAATAATTTTTGTGCCATATGATAAAGTAACAACTAATAAAGTAATAAATAAAATTTGTAACGAAAAAAATGTTTAATTTTAACTGAAATGTTTATACCCGCGAGCCTCCTTAATTAACAAAATTAGTTTAGGACACGGCAATACCACAATGATACTTGTCATAAATATGGTTAAGGTTTTATCTTTAACGCAGTTATATAAACCCAATACTGGATGAAACGTTAATTGATTTGACATTTCTATAATGTTCCGCATTATATACAAGTTAACGCTGGATCAGTCACTCTCAGACTACTGGTTAACATGCATTTATCTAAGCATTTCAATTCTTATAGATTGTCCGGTTTAATTGACATGCATTATATACTTGTACTTTTGAGAAAGATTACAGCAGGATACATAGGATACATAATTAGATGTACTGTAAAAAGTATATGGTTGATTACCACAGGTTAATTATCATGCAAATCTGTTATTTTACACAAATCCATTTAAATTAGCTTAAAACCGTATGTTCCTATTTAATGCAATAATTCATACAACATGCGTTTTAATGACTGCTCAGTTAATTGAACTTGATTTCAGATTTCAATCATCTTTTGCTTCTAATTCAGTTGTTATGCATGTTTAATTGACATATACTTTGATGTAATGTATTTCATATGAACTAATTAATCAACTGACAGTTAACCCGACCAGTAAATGATATCAACTTTCAAAGTCATTTGTTGACTAGGCTATGTATTAATATAAAAACAGTTAACATGGGTTCACCATTGTTTTTAAACATATGAAGGGCTACAGATAGTAAAAGAGGGACACACATCCACCTAATCAGGATCAGGAAATTATAGGTTTTATAACGAGTGAGAATTAGATATCGATTGATATCAACTCAAGTTATTTAATTTCAATAATAATAAACGAGCCTATGGCGAGTTTATTATTATTGAAATTAAATAACGAGAGTTGATATCAAGCGATATCTAATTCACACAAGTTGTTAAACCTATTTCTCTTATGGCAAAAATTGGTATGTGCGTGGCCTATTTGTTGCGAGTTGTTTTGCTACGGCCGTTTTTCTTTGCAACGCGTACTGATCTTTCTCTTATGGTTGGGGCCTGTTATCTAATTTGTAACAAGTGTATTGACACGTTATTTCTACAATAATTAACAAATAACTCACTTGTTGCGCCTTAAAATCTTCTTTTTATTAAATTTTATTACATTCTGAAGCGGCACAGAAGTCAGAAAATGCCCGGTGTTTATGTCTGACACCGGAAGCATACCTATGACGTCACGTAGTGTAGGGACCAAAGAAGATAACATCTTTTCGCGGAATTTTCTTTAATGAAGATTTTACACTGAAATTGTGATTGAAATTTAATTATGAACTTGTTTTGCATTAGAATAGAGATAACTGTATTGCATTTGAAGCTTTGCGGACGTCCATCGGTAGTTTCACTGTCGCATACAGAGGAAATTGAAATTGGAAGCTGTGCCAGTTATAATGCCCGTTACTCCATTACATAACCGTACACGGGTTCCTTTCTTTATTTCTTCGTCCATGATAAGATTTATATTAGATAATGCAGACGATAAAGCAGACGAAAATCGCGACAACCGGAAGTAAACAATCAGTTGTCAAGAAAAAAAGTAGTCCCGGCATGACCTTTTCCGGTGAATAATGACCTGATGAACGGCCAATGAAAATATTGGAAATTTACGAGATAAGCCAATCAAATTAACGTAATTTTGATATCACTTTTTCATATCACACTCCGTACGGTGTGATACGAAAAATATCTATTCACGTGGGAGTTAGATAACAGTCCCAACCATAAGAGAATCACGTAATACACACTCTAGAAAAACATTTAAATAATTTAAGTAACAACAATTACAATGTTAAAATTTCGAGGATGTTTTAACTTCAACAACAAACTGCATCTAAAATGTCAGCGGTCAATTAGGAATGATATATAATATAAATGAGTTAAAACATATGGACTATTGCAATTTGACCATACATGACTCTTCAGCTCATCTACCTTTATTTTTCTTTGACATTGAAATAGTTTTGTTGCTGTATAATAAAATTGAGAAAGGAAATGGTGAATATGTCAAAGCGACAACCACCCGACCATAGAGCAAACAACAGCCGAAGGCAACCAATGGGTCTTCAATGTAGCGAGAATTCCCGCACCCGTAGGTGTCCTTCAGCTGGCCCCTAAAATATGCATAATAGTACAGTGATAATGGACGTCATACTAAACTCCGAATTATACACAAGAAACTAAAATTTAAAATCATACAAGACTAACAAAGGCCAGAGGCTCCTGACTTGGGACAGGCGCAAAATTGCGGCGGGGTTAAACATGTTTATGAGATCTCAACCCTCCCCCTATACCTCTAGCCAATGTAGAAAAGTAAAACAATAACAATACGCACATTAAAATTCAGTTCAAGAGAAGTCCGAGTCTGATGTCAAAAGATGTAACAAAAGAAAATAAATAAAATGACAATAATACATAAATAACAACAGACTACTAGCAGTTAACTGACATGCCAGCTCCAGACCTCAATTAAACTGATTGAAAGATTATGTCTTCATCATATGAATATCAGGTACAATCCCTCCCGTTAGGGGTTTAGTATCATACTATCATAAAATATATGAGAAGAACATAACCCGTGTCATGCCAACAACTGTATAATGAATGCTTTAACTGATATTCGCTGATTTGCATTTGATTTATACATGTTAAATGTCTTATGAAAAGATCTTCAGTTTATTATAAAAGGATGTCATCCTTAAAACTCGTCGCATTATACAGTAATATTTAGCTACATAACTTTACTTTAGAATTCAAAGAGTTTTAATCACAATAAACTGAAAATGTTCAAAGAAACAACAACGCGACCAAAACGAAACAAATAAAAAAGGCCGCCAATAGGTCTTTACCCACATATTTCCTAGTTAACTGATGTCACATTAATCTCTGCATTAATAAACTGAAATAAACAAATACTGAACCTACAATGGCCGCAGGTTGAAGCACACAAAGTGCAAAAATGCAAAAACAAAATCATGAACGTGCTTAAAAAATGATGAACACTGACAATACATGAAGGGGTCTTTAATTTAAAACATCAACTGTACGTGCGAGTATTTAGTAGATCTTCTTCTACATAACTAATCGTGAATTAAATCTGATTTTTGCCAATAAAATTAAATACATTATAAAGATCAAAGAAATAAAGCAACTACATTTATATTTACGAAGTATTGTGTTTGATGAATCTATAACTATGCAACAGTGGTTTATTTTCCTGTAAGATAGAGGAACATTTTATGATGTTGTCCTTCACTATGATTTTATCGAATGTGATAATTTTTTATAGCTGTCTATGTGGTATGGGCTTTGCTCAGAGTTGAAGGCCGAACAGTAACCTAAGTTGTTTATTTTTGTGTCATTTGGGCTCTTCTGTTTAAAATTTCGTTTTAGCTTAGCGTTTTTGTTCCTATTTTGTAAAAGACCACATACATGTAACATTGCTAACTGAACTAAAAAATCGTTTTGTTCTTCTCTCGAGCAGAACGATATCATACCATTTGTTTTCATCCAGGGTTTATAATTAGGTTGTAAATTTCATGCATCGGTGACAATGTAAATGAATGTCATGCTAAGTGAGATGTTTAACTAGCTTTAAAACCAGGTTCAATCCACAATTTTCTACATAAGAAAGTGCCTGTACCAAGTCAGGAATATGACATTTGTTATCCGTTCGTTTAATTGTGTTTAAATTTTGTTTGTTTCCACGTTGGTACCTCTAGATGTTTTTACATTGTAGATTTATACTTTAGAAACTAAATTTAAAGGATTTAACGTTTTTTTTTTAAAGATGTGATATCATTACCTTTCGCATAATATACTCCACCCAACGCTCTTTCAATCCCAGTTTGTTCTTTGCTCAACAAAATCATATGGTACGCTACCAATGGTTGCCAGCTTGTTCCAGTTATATATTTAGCGTCTGTTATGACAGAGCCTAACCAATCTAATATGACATCATTATTGTAAGAGTAAAATCTTATTACTTCACTAGAACTTTTGTTAAGGTTATCGAAAGTATTTCTGTATTCCCGTAGTCGTTGAAAATATGTTTTTCTGGACTGGAAGTATCTAGGGGTAGACAATGATATCCATTTTCCTAGAGTGAGTAATGAAATGTCTGTCATTGTCCGTTTGTTTTGTAGAGCTGGTAGAATATCCATCCTTCCTGAAGAAACATACATGGCTGTGATTCCCCTTTCAATTTGTAAATTGTGGACGAGTAGTCCAATTTCTACACTAAATTTTATATCTGCTTCCACTTTGTTTTGAGTCACAACATGATTGTTATCTTCAGCAATAGTTATCCATCCTTGAATTAGTAGAACAATGATAGGTATGATGGTCAAAACTAATATTTTGACGAGTATGAAATTTTGTCCACGTCTAGTCGAAAGATTAGAGTTACAAGTGCAACAGCGCTTAACTGGAACAAATAAATCTGTGTGATCCATATTTTGCAATATAAATCATGTAGATACTAAAGTACGTAAAATATTCTTCGAAATATGCTGTGGAAAGGTTGAGATCTGTAAAGTAGTGCAAATGCTACCGTCGATATGTAATTTATTGCTCTAAGACTAAAATATTGTATAAAAATTAAGATTCTTCAAGAATAAAATTTGACTACTAATGTTTTATTATCCTTTTTCAATCTGCGCGAACAATATCACAAAACAAACATTGTCTAACTTATAATTTCATCAATCTTGTGCTGCAAAGTTAAGTTGATGTAGAAATGATTAAAGGACTGTATTGATTATAAAGTATCTCATGACAGTCCTGATTTGCTGAGAGGTATCATGTGTAGGAATATGGTTAATTATCTCGATTCTTTTCAAGCATTGCATATTTTGTTAGGAAATAGTGTTTCCAATGGATTCAGATAAGGTTTATAGCGTTTGATAGTTCATTATCATCGAAAATAATTTTCATGTTTTGTTTACATTATTGGTTTTGAGAGCACGACTTACGCAAAACAACTTTACAAAACTTTTCATTTTTAAAAACACAAATTGAATAGATCGTTTTAATTAAGTTACACAGTTACTTTTTCATAGGTACTATTTCTGTAATAAAAATGTGTAGTACTTGAAATCTACTTTTAATATTCAGTACTATTTTGATACTCTAAAATTATTGTAATATTTAGGTACCTGTATTTTACAGTACTTTATTTGTACTTGAAATTTAGGAACTACATATTTTTGGATACTACCGTTACATTTTCAGCATTTTGAAAGTTTTTCTATTTCAAATCTCTTAAAGTTATGATTTTCACAAACATGGAATATTGTATTATTTCTGTACCACAATATTTAGTACAAATCAAGTAATGTAAAATACAAGTACCTAAATATTACAATAGTTTTAAAGTAAAGAAATAGTACTAAATATTAAAGTAAATTTCAAGTACTACATGTTTTAGTACAGACATAGTATCTATGCAAAAGTAGCTGTGTAGCAGTTTGTCAGTTGAATTGGTTACGTCGAGTTACATGTATACAGTCAACACCTGCAGGCATTTTTTGTATGTATAAAACGGTTAATTTACACTAGTTTTATAGATAGATACACATCCCACTAGTATGGCAGTCGCATATTGCATTTACACCTCGTGACTATTGTCATTTTGATGATAATACTTCCATAAATTAGAGATTGATGATATGAATTATATGAAAATTTCCAAGAATCAAGTTTTTGTCCATCTTAGATTATATGATAAAGTACTAAATAACCAGTCTGCTCTTCCCGTTCAACATATATTAACCAATCTTAAATTAGTGATAATACCTATTCTCAGATATTTGATATTAAAAAATCGTGAAATATACATGTACTAGTATTATATTCTATATACGCACTGAAATGCTGAACTAGAGATTTCAGAAAGCCTGTATCGCCCATATTTATGCATACGTTCAGAATATGACTTGAGGACTGAATTGGCTTATGACTTATCCGAGCAACTGATACGTCAGCTATTCATATGATATCTTAGTAAAGGTTTTGGCTATTAATATAATCACCAAATACTTTTCATTTAATCAACAAATCCCTCTTTTAATTTATCAACTTTGTTGTGATTGATAAAGGAAATAAACTATTTTTGTAATGTTGGCCAAATAATGTTGTTTTTTGCATTAATATCTATTGCTTTGTATTTTTTGTTTCTGTTTTCCTTGTTTTCTATGAACTTTGTTTTGTATATTAGGAATGGAAAAGAATCGGCACACTAAAATAACAGTTAAATATTTGATTGACAAACGTTCTGTCCGCATCTTAATAGCGTGGTAATGTTTTATTTGTATTGTTTGTTTGCTGTAGTTATCAGAAAATGTGGTAGGAGTACCAATAAGACAACTGTATCGACTTTATCTATTTTGCCTGGTTCAGTACTTATACATCCTGTTATTGTGTTATAGTACTATGATAAAGTTTTGTATTCTTGTCTTTCGTTTTGGCTAATGTATGTATGTACGTAGATCCCTCCGTGTACAGAGCACCCTTCGAGACCTGCGAGGGTGCATTGGAATCCGTGTACACTGCCTATCGGGATTTATGAAGATGTGTCACTAAAGTATTTACATTTTTTATATGAACAAGGACAATCCCCAACCAAACACGAGGGAGCGTTAGGATACCGAGCAGACAATGTTATTATAGTGGAGGAAGTCGAAGTACTCGGAGATAACCACCCGGCTGCTCGACAGGAACAGACAACTGAAGACATCTCAGCACATTGGTCACCAGGTCAATGTCGGGAGCAACTTTGACCAATCGAGGTCCCCAAAGTACTCATTCTAGTTTAAACTCCAGTTTGGATACCAGAGATGTGTGAGAGAGCACCCGTCTAATGGCCTGACATTTCAAGCACCCCAAGTGGGAATCGAACTCGGGACTTTGAGCGCTGAAGCAATCGGTCTTTACCACCAGACCACGAACTCACATGTTTAGTCTATAATGCTTATAGTTTTATGTTTAAATCATCTGAATAGGACGGATAGATACATCCCACACAACAACATTGAGTTAGACCATAAACTATACTGTGATAAAAGCCCTTCATTTCTTAAGTAGCTTAATGTATCTAAATATTACCGTATGCTATGAGAAGTGATTTCGGGTTGACAGCCTTTTATCATAATCTGTTTTTATCTCAGACATATATATCAGAAGTACTGATATGAGCAAAAAATAGTTTTAGCAGTGAATGATAACAAAACAAATATAGCATTTACGTCATAATCTTTTTTCATCAACACAACTATTTTCGGTTTCAGAGTTGAACAAAAGCAGATTATTTAAGGTGTTGTTTAAGTGCATTGGTAATAATCAATATTCTTTTTACTCATTTTAACTACGTAAATTTAGAAATTATTGCGTGTATTTATTATTATAATTTTGTCATTTTACACTCAAATGCAATTTTGATCTTTACGATTTTGAGTGTCAATTCCTTATAGTTTACTGGCCTTTTAAATGCAAATAGTCGTGGAAGATTTAGGAAGGCCTTCAAATTATACCAATGCAATTGTCAATATTTGAATTGTGGAATTGCACAAGCTTGTTTTTCCCAGAGTGTGTATGACATCATTTCTTTAAATTCGGAAATTGATGAGTATGGTTCTCTCGTTGAAAACGCTCTTACGATTGCTGAAGTTGAACGTAATGAAGCTACTGTTGTCCCTTATTAAGTTCATAATTATGTCTTTTCTTTACTCACTCAATGTATTATTTAAATTTGTTAAATTCACTCTTTTTGAGATGCATTAGCTTGGAAAAATTTCTTCTAGAAATGACATCTAATTAGATTATTCTGTCTTTTATTGTCTTTGACTAATTGATGTTAATTGCGTGTGCGTGTTTAATTTCCATTATACAAGTCTGACATATGAGACAAAGTTGAAAATGAATATATTGTTGTTTTAGTAAACACAGATGTGATCACTTCTCTCCGTTTAATCACGAAGATTGTAAAATGTATGTTTTTCATAGTCTGCGATAAATGACATAATCGAAGTAAAATGTCCAAAATACATTTGAAAAAATACTTGAGCGAACATTTAAGTCAAAGTTGAGCCAGTGCAAAAATACGATAAATGTGTTTACAAACATTCAACTATCAGAAAAAAGGAGGTTTGTTTTAATATAGCTATTAGTTTACTTCTGAATCCCATGCTGTTCTAAAATGTAAGAGTTTTTGTATTCAGTTTAAGTAAATAAATATTTTTTCACCAGATGAAACATACACTTTTTCTAATTTAATAAATGTATCAATTTGTTAATCGAGTTTAATTGTCATTAAAAAGTGAAACTGCAAACATTACAAATTGCAATCGTTTCTTATAATTACTTACGAACGGAAATTATTTCAGATGTTTGTTTTTAATAATTGTTTTTCAATGAAACCCTGAAACTTCTATTTGAACATTTTCAACAGTAATATCCTTCCCGGAAACCTTTCTTCATAACGTTCTCTGTAAATGTCAACAATTACACAGACAATGATGAATCAATCAACCTATCTTTGAGGTTCCGGACGACATGTTTCCACATTTACTTATTATTTATATATTTTAGACAAAATTTCTATGTTCTCCATTTGTCTTTCCCATATTTCTCTTTTCTTATATTTTCTCTATTTTGTTTGACACATTTTATTTTTTTTATTTTCCCTTTATTCGCCATTGATGCCTTATATCTTTTCCTCTGTAAACCCCATTTAGACCGTCATATCTTAATCTCCGTCATTTGTTTAGAATGAAATCTTAAAAGGCTAATCAAGTCTTCCATACCATACTGACAATGTTCCATATGATGGATTCAATTTCAAACGCGTAGAGTGTAACTTGGAAACAGATATTTTAACTTTTGATTTATTTTTTTTGAAAATGATACATTTATACTATAGTCCATGAGATTGTGTTACAAGTGAGAGTTTAAACTAGCTATAAAACCAGATTTCATCCAACATTTTCCATTTATTCATTGACGGTTATGCCTTTACCAAATCAGATATTACAGTTATTTGTCATTCATTTGATGTGTTTAATTTTCAAATTTTACCATAGGAATTTTCGTTTTGGAATCTTCGGAATTTTTTTTTTTATCTTTTCCCTTCTGTTTTTATATATTAGCATGACAATATAGCACAGATATTAATAGTATCAGTGCACAAGATGGTCACGTTATTCATTGAAACAATTTTCAGACTCAAAGTTGCTTTTTATAACGTCACGCTACACAATGCAAATTGCACCGAGTACCCAAATTGCACCTACATAGCAAAAATAGCAGCAGAAATCTCACAAGTTATCCTAGAGACTAAACAATTTTGTTTTTATGATTTGATACTGTGCACGTCTTTCAACATCAGTAAATATATTAAGATATACACAAAACGTTCACAGTATTAATCTACAGATGGAGTGTTTACTGTTAAAGTGCAAGGAAACATCGCCATGAGACGTTATCAAAACGTCATCTTTTTAAATTAGCAAATATAATATGTTACAATCATCCATTTCTTAAATAATGAAGAGTAAGCATGGACTTATATCCAATTGATCAAAATATTTCAAGAATTTAGGCAAACGATATGTTATTCGACTTTAAACGATGCGAATTTAAGCATGGATGCATTTCCCTCATTACAGAATCATTAACCGTATTGAGGTTGGTTCAGGCCAATTTTTCTAAGATTCGATATGAACTTTAGATTAAATTGGTATACCTATATAGTAAAAAAGGATAGGTCTACAAAATTAACACACTATGGAAACTTTTGTCTGGAGTATACATAAACGTAGTTTAAAAACATGTCAAAATAGGTGCAATTTGGGTACCCTCACGTTTAGTTTTATTTCTTGATCTAAATAACTAAAAACAAAATGAATAGCTTACGTAATTATTGTTGTCTTTCATTAAGAGATAAACTTTGCTGCTAACATATGTCTAATGCTTCTCGGGCTGTGTTGGACATAATCAGTAGCTTTTGTTATGCTTTTCAGCTCTAAGTCTACCAGTTTAAACATTTCTTTCCTTTTATAGATTGTTTCATATTTTGTCCTGATTTTCGTTCTCTTTTATACCCGACTGAAAGGTAAAAGGTATGTTCATGATTGAAGACTATACAGTAGTTTAAGTTGATTACATTTTAAGTCAAAATGAGAATCATACTGCATGTCCTTAATTTGTATTAAGATATGACATGAAATTCATTAGTTTAACTAATATTAAACTACGTGAATCCCAAACGAACTCCATAAATTGCTTCAAGTAAATTTACATGTGGCTGAAGTTAAAAAAATATATGAAAGATGCCTATCTGAATTTAATCATTATTTTTAACCTATAAATACTTTAATTTCACAGCAATGAACCAAACTAACTAATTAATTGGAATTTTGTAAGATCTCTAATTAATTTAGTTAGATCGGCTGATTTACACCAGTCAAAACTAAATTTGAAAGTCCAGACTAGTCGAGACAAGTCAAGACTGGTTGAGACTGCGTCGAGACAGGTCCAGACTATTCAAGACTTGTCGAGACTGGTCGAGACAATTTCAGACTCCACCAAGATCATCAAGTACTGAATTAGACTAATTAAGTAAAGTTGAGACCTAGTTCAGTTAAGTCAGTTTAAAAGTACTGTCGAGACAATGTCGAGACAATGTCGAGACTAGTCGAGTAAAATGTGTGCTCGACTTTACTGGTCGAGCACAAAATCTGGTCTTTACAGACTCTGAGTAGTGTATAAAACAAACTTATAAATTTGTACTTTGGAAATTAGGATGGCGTTCATTATCACTGAACTACTATATATTTGTTTAGGGGCCAGCTAAAGGACGCTTCCGGGTGCGGGAATTTCTCGCTACATTGAAGACCTGTTGGTGACCTTCTGCTGTTTTTTTTTCTATGGTCGGGTTGTTGTCTCTTTGGCACATTTCCCATTTCCATTCTCAATTTTAATTATAAAATATACCAGACTTACAGGTTACTACGTCAAATGCGTTTTTTTCTTTCTGAAAAAGACATATCAGTGGCGTTCCAATACAAATGTCTAAGTTTAATATGGAGTTCAAAAGCATTGAAATTACCAAATTCAATAACATTGTTTACAACTACGACTTAGTTGTACAAAATATCCACATGATCCTTAAAATGTCTTCTTTTTGGGGGGTAAAATGAAGAAACTTTACAATATTTTGATATCAGTATTTTTCGTATAGATATCACAAAAATTACTGATATCAAAATTATGTATATCAAAACAGGCTAATATTTCAATTTGGGAATACTTTTATAGAATTTGCATAATTTCCTGTGCTTGAAATGTTTTATAAATTCCATGTTTATTTTGTATTTTAATGTTCAGTACTAGTGTGCCGCGCACAAATCTTTTTGATTCAAGGTTGGTGCGATAGTTTATATAATATTTTTCATAGCAAAGCGGAGCAATAAAAAGCTGAAACTGTCAGTCCAAATTGGACCTATTCATCTGACAAAATTTAGTTTATACATTCTTATGCCTATAGTTTATGAATATAACGTGTATTCCTAATAGTATTTCCGTAAGTATATCTAGTTAAACTTGTAAAACAATCCGATGCAAGGAACTACATATTGTAAGGGAGTCAATAACAACTTTGAGGACTTTTTTTTTTAATTATGAAATTTTTGATAAATATCTATAAAAAATCTGTACATTTCTTATGTTTCTGCTAATTATCAATTCAAAATATAGTGTTTGAATTGGGCAATCTTCTCTCTCTGATATTAGGGTCGGATCCATAATTTATGTTAGGAAAAGGGGGGATAAAGTATACCGAATTTAAAAGATTATTATGCTTAAATTTACATAATTGGCGAGAAACATGAGATTTATTTTTAAAATGAAACTACTTTCATCAAATTTGGCGGTTAGAGAACGAAAACAGCAAGAGGTAGACTATCCATGTATCGTATGTATATATACTATTAAACAAGAAGACCTCATTTTGTGTGTCGTTCTCGCCGACCAGCAATATATTATTCATCATGCCTCTGTTCCTATAGGTACCATACATTGTCGCATTTGTCATCCATTCTTACCATTATTCAGTGTAGGTAATTTAGAAGAAAAACGAAAAAAGGCGTCCGGATATTGTTTCCGTCAACAGAACTACTTTTAAGTCATAGACTAGATTTTCGATTTTAAACTTTTAAACATAATTTTCATAATTACTCGGGGACAGGGCAATTTTTTTGGCGTTATTCTGCATGTATACGGTAGGTGGGGCATACAAATAACGGACTTTAGAAAAAAGGGAGAGGACTGAATATAATTGTTCTGTATCCAGGTACCTATGACTTTTGATATCTTTTCGGAAATTCACCAGACATTAAATTATTTACATAAATGCATCCTACAACAGTTTATATACTTTCAACCAAGCTCTAAATGCCGGTGATTTCTCGGGTGGGTTCTAGTATAAATATATATATATGAATAGTCGATCTTCCCATGCATAGCAACAAGTGCCTGAAGTGTGTTAGCATCCTAAGCATCTGTCTGTTACTTTTTTAAAGGTTATTTTTTTAATAATTTATAATCGTGTGTAAAAATAAAGTGTAATTGTAAAAATGTGACAGAGGTTTTTTAATTAAAAGAAATACTTAATAAGTATTAAAAGAATAACTTACTTTGATAAAAAGAAATTCTTACTTTTATCAAAGGAATTACATATACTTACTTTTATTAAAAGAACAACTTACTATAATTAAAAGAAATACTTAATGTGTATTGAATGAATTACTTACTATAATAAAAAGAATTACTTAATATATAGGAGAGAAATTACTTAAGTATCTATTAAAAGAATTACTTAAGATACATTGACAAATTACTTAGATTTAATCACTAGTTAATTACTTACAATTACTTGGCAATACTAGCAATTACTAATTTTTTGACAAACATTTTTACTTGTTTTTTACTTAATTTGAGTAAAATTAAAACTTGTTTTAAGTAAATTCAAGTAGTATATTTTTTTGAATGTACAGTCTAATGTGACGGATTTATATCAACCATTGTCAACAATCAGCCTTTATGTCGAGCAATAACTTCTAATACAGAACTGCCAGATTTATATCAACCATTGTCAACAATCAGCCTTTATGTCGAGCAATAACTTCTAATACAGAACTGCCAGATTTATATCAACCATTGTCAACAATCAGCCTTTATGTCGAGCAATAACTTCTAATACAGAACTGCCAGATTTATATCAACCATTGCCAACAATCAGTCTTTATGTCGATCAATAAATTCTAATACAGAACTGCCAGATTTATATCAACCATTGTCAACAATCAGCCTTTATGTCGAGCAATAACTTCTAATACAGAACTGCCAGATTTATATCAACCATTGTCAACAATCAGCCTTTATGTCGATCAATAACTTATAATACAGAACTGCCAGATTTATATCAACCATTGTCAACAATCAGCCTTTATGTCGAGCAATAACTTCTAATACAGAACTGCCAGTTTTCTATCAACCATTGTCAACAATCAGTCGTTATGTCGAGCAATAACTTCTAATACAGAACTGCTAGATTTATATCAACCATTGTCAACAATCAGCCTTTATGTCGTGCAATAACGTCTAATACAGAACTGCCAGATTTATATCAACCATTGTCAACAATCAGCCTTTATGTCGAGCAATAACTTCTAATACAGAACTGCCAGATTTATATCAACCATTGTCAACAATCAGCCTTTATGTCGAGCAATAACTTCTAATACAGAACTGCCAGATTTATATCAACCATTGTCAACAATCAGCCTTTATGTCGAGCAATAACTTCTAATACAGAACTGCCAGAGTTATATCAACCATTGTCAACAATCAGCCTATATGTCGAGCAATAACTTCTAATACAGAACTGCCAGATTTATATCAACCATTGTCAACAATCAGCCTTTATGTCGAGCAATAACTTCTCATACAGAACTGCCAGATTTATATCAACCATTGTCAACAATCAGCATTTATGTCGAGCAATAACTTCTAATACAGAACTGCCAGATTTATATCAACCATTGTCAACAATCAGCCTATATGTCGAGCAATAACTTCTAATACAGAACTGCCAGATTTATATCAACCATTGTCAACAATCAGCCTTTATGTCGAGCAATAACTTCTAATACAGAACTGCCAGATTTATATCAACCATTGTCAACAATCAGCCTTTATGTCGAGCAATAACTTCTAATACAGAACTGCCAGATTTATATCAACCATTGTCAACAATCAGCCTTTATGTCGAGCGATAACTTCTAATACAGAACTGCCAGAGTTATATCAACCATTGTCAACAATCAGCCTATATGTCGAGCAATAACTTCTAATACAGAACTGCCAGATTTATATCAACCATTGTCAACAATCAGCCTTTATGTCGAGCAATAACTTCTCATACAGAACTGCCAGATTTATATCAACCATTGTCAACAATCAGCATTTATGTCGAGCAATAACTTCTAATACAGAACTGCCAGATTTATATCAACCATTGTCAACAATCAGCCTATATGTCGAGCAATAACTTCTAATACAGAACTGCCAGATTTATATCAACCATTGTCAACAATCAGCCTTTATGTCAAGCAATAACTTCTAATACAGAACTGCCAGATTTATATCAACCATTGTGAACAATCAGCCTTTATGTCGAGCAATAACTTCTAATACAGAACTGCCAGATTTATATCAACCATTGTCAACAATCAGCCTTTATGTCGAGCAATAACTTCTAATACAGAACTGCCAGATTTATATCAACCATTGTCAACAATCAGCCTTTATGTCGATTAATAACTTCTAAAACAGAACTGGCAGATTTATATCAACCATTGTCAACAATCAGCCTTTATGTTGAGCAATAACTTCTAATACAGAACTGCCAGATTTATATCAACCATTGTCAACAATCAGCCTTTATGTCGAGCAATAACTTCTAATACAAAATTGCCAGATTTATATCAACCATTGTCAAAAATCAGCCTTTATGTCGAGCAATAACTTCTAATACAAAATTGCCAGATTTATATCAACCATTGTCAACAATCAGCCTTTATGTCGAGCAATAACTTCTATTATCATATACTGAGACCAAATAACATATGATTTTTACTGTATGATAATAGCATTAAATTAACGTAAATTCCATATTTATCGAATTGGTGCTTAGCGGGCTGGTATGAAAAATGTATCACATACTTCGATTGTTATCACATGCTTCGATTGTTATCACATGACTTTTCGTAACGTTATCGCATGACATTCCGGTGATACTCGGCAAATTCCGGAAACTACACCTCAAAGCTACGTTTTCTATGAAAAACATAAGAAAGTAGTGTACAAAACAATTATTTGGATACTGGAAAGTATATTGTGTAATTTGAAAAAAAAAATAAACAAATTATTAAATAAATGTATTTTTAAATGTTTCAAACATAATTTAAAAAGATACTTTAATACAGCTACGGTGATCTTTTCCTGAAGTTGCAAAGCCGTAGTATTGTAAAAATTCAAAAGTTCTGTAAACAGTTAATTTATAAATATGACCATGATAATAATTATTCATGTCAGCACAGAAGTGCTGACTACTGGGCTTGTAATACCCTCGGGGAATTAAAACTCCATCAGCACTGGCACCGACCCAGTGGTTGTAAATAAACTCATTATAGATACGAGGATTAAATTTTGTTTTTCCGTCAGACGCGCGTTTCGTCTACAAAAGATTCATCAGTGACTTCGAATTAAAAAAAAACGTTTAAAAAAAAAGGCCAATAAAGTACGAGGTTGAAGAGCATAGAGGACCAAAACCCCAAAAAGTGTTGCCAAATCTTGCTACGGCTACCAATTCATGAGATAGAAAAGTATTAGTATTGTAAAAATTAAAAAGTTCTGTAAACAGTTAATTTATAAATATGACCATGATAATGATTTTCATGTCAGCACAGAACTACTGGGTTGGTGATGACATTCGTGTGGGAAATCATTTTTTTAGTATTTAAGCAGTCTTATATTATTATACCATAACTGTTGATTCTGATCTTAAATCACACAAAGTAGCCATGGATCGCAAAATTAATTCTTTTGTAAATGGGATAAAAAAAATTAGAAGGTATTATTACTAGAAATATAAATGATTAATATTCATAATAAATAAGTCAAGATCAAAGAACAGCACACTGTACTTGACAAAATCATTTCAGTCCTCGGAAAAGTTCAAGGCTAAATAACTCATCAACTTATTTGTAAATATTTTTTGACCGAATTTAAATGACCTTTAAGAAATCTAATACAACAATACATTCGGTCGCTTTACAAACCTATCCGATAGCAGTAAATGGGATAGTAGTATTTGTTGTTTATGTTGTAGTAGAAGAGATTAACGAAAGTATCGGTACCGACTATTGACACCAACTGTGACGGTTAAAATACAAGGGGTCGTCTCAAATGTGACTTGCACAGCGCACTTGATTTCATAATGATTGAGGCAAACTAAAGTGAGAGAACGGACACCAATTTTGAGGACGTATGCGACGGACTAATTGGACAGACAAAGGTTACACTATATATATAGCTAGCGTTGGGGTAATAAAATCTGGTTTTCTGATAGAAATATTGACCTGTTCCCAAGGTACGAAAATTAAGAAAAGTTCAATCAACCAGTGAGTGGGAGAAGCACGAATAGATAAACAGTACTGATAAAAATGAATTATGTCAACTAATCGGTCTGATTTAGACGATGTATTAAAAATTCTTATTTATTCTAAAATGACCCGTTTCTAGGAACAACCAATATTGAGGTGCTAAAATATAAAGAATTGAAAAAAATGTTATAAACAATTAAGGGACAAAGAAATGAAAAAAAATACATTTAGACTCCAACCAGACCCATCGATAAACAAAAAAGAAGAGAGATTATTTGGATACTATAATTATCAATATTATAACCATTATAGTATAGTCATTGATATAATAGAATGAAATTCAAAACAGTGTAGCTGTGGCCATTGATTGACACATTAAAATCATCCATTGACTGGGACAATTTACGTGAACGTTTGTCTGTAACGACCACTGTTCACGACGTACCTACGATAGACATTTAAACTGTGGGGTCACCAAAGGTTTCTTAACGCCTTTAATTATAAAATAATTCGAAAAACTAATCAGGAATAACCTTTGTGTTTTGATTTATATAATTGATATAAATCAAAATATCGTGTTATTTCTGATTAATTTTTCGAATTACTTTATTTAGGTGTTGAGAACCTTTGGTGACCCCATAGTTTTAGTGTCTTTAAAAAGTACATAGTGGGCATTGGTCGTTACATACAAACGTTCACCTAAATTGTCCCAGTCAATGGATGATTTTAATGTGTCAATCAATGGCCACAGCTACACTGTTTTGAATTTCATTCTATATTTATTTTTAACAGATCGAATCAACTCTTGTATCAATTTAATGATCTATTTCTAGAAAGAAATGATTTGATGCCTTTTGTCACACAAGACTTTAAGTTGAAAATGAACATTCAATTACAAACAATAGATGATAGAAAAGACAAAATTCTATAAAAACTGTATCGAAGTGTCATTTGATTTTAAAATATAATCGAGAAGGTGATGATCAATGTTATAAGTTCGACAAAGTTAAAATCTTTTAAAATGATTTTAAATATAGGGCTGAGTGCCCTTTTTTATTTTTCCACTCAAAGTAGCCGCAAGATAAGTTCCAAATAATTTAAAACAATTATTTCAAAATGAATGACACAAACACCATACTTTTAATTATATTACATAAATATCAATTTAAAAAGTAAACACGGTTAGTTGTTGAATGAAGCTTTTGTGCAGTCATTCGTATTCATGTTGCAGCTGTCGTGTAAACAAAAGTTGTTGTTGCTGTTTAAAAATTATGTGTACTCTTAAAAAAAAGACACGCCTTCTTGATCTTAATTGAATTACTAATCGGATGTCAGAGAAACATTATCTCTCAAAAGTTCAGAATAAAATAAATAAAAACTCATTATATTCATAATCAGGTCACGTTAGTATATAAATCTAAATGGTTTATTTCTTGACATCGTCAATATTCATTGGTTTAAGTATCGTTCTTAAAAACACGATTAAAGTATTGAGTTATACATTTCACCGAAAATAAAAATAAAGGCATAGTAATTATGTAATTAAGTATTATTGTTAGTCAATAAATATTGAAATCGAACGCACATGTAATGTTCAAGTTTCAAAATACACAACGTCAGATAAACTTGTTAGTCCACGCGTATGGAACGCCGGAACTGTCTTATAGTGTAAATATTTAATGTGTTCTGTCGCTTTGTCTTTACGTCCTGTCGTTTCTTATTTATGTTATGTGCAAATGTTTGTATTTCATGACACGGCATCTCTGTGTTATGTCACATTAGTTATTTGTTTGGTCAAACAGTTGTATGATATGTCATTGCTAAAGTTTGTTGTGTATAATAGGCATTATATCATGCTTTAACTACTGTATATTCTGTGAATACTTCTAAACGATATGATCAACTACCTTTACATTCTCTCATATTTTATCTATGTTGTGTCTATGTTCCTTTACGTACATGTAAGTCGATTAATAATTGCGTGCTGTCTCAAGTGTTATTGTTATGTCAAATGTTCTAAACGTTTTGTTTTAAAACACCTTTGTTCTTTGTAAATTTCATGATATTATAGTCTTTTTGTGTTATGTTGTATTTATACATATGTATCTCCAGTGAAAAACACTATACATCATGGTATAATTCATGCGTTTTGCCGTACAGCTGATACTCTCTGTGAGCATTCATTACGTCATGTGCAAATGCCTTTTTCATTATGGGCAAACAACTTATACGTTTTGTGCAAACGTCGTTTACCTTATGTGCAAAGATCGTTCACTCTATGTCTATCGTTTACCCTATGCGAAAACATAGTTTACCTTATGTGCAAACACGTATTGCGTTATGTGCAAATACCTATTAAGTTATGTATAACAACTACATCATTATGTGCAAACACTATTACGTTATGTGCAAATATCGCTTACATTATGTGCAAACACCTATTATGCTATGTGCATATGCCTATTACAGTATGTCCAAACATCTATAACGTTATGTCAAACACATAATACGTTATTTCCAAATACAAATTACGTTATGTGCAAACACCTAAGTGATATACACTTTGAAAATTAGGAAAATTATAAGCTTTAGCTTTCTAAAAAGCTCTGAACTACTTCGCTGTATTCAAGGTAATATGTGTGAATCGGGTTGTTGATTTAGTATTGGAAATGTGGTATATTTATATATTTTTATTGATAAACAAATTTATATAATTATTTTGTTTTAAGGTAAATTATTTTGTTCTACTTGAAGAGTGTTCTTTATACATCCATTCTGTTTTATATTTTGTTCACTTTACTTGTGGAAATTTAAAATATTTACAAATATACAGACACGATTCTCGTAATGTGTCTCTCTTGCGGTGTGCATAGATTGACAAGTCATAACATACATATAATCCATTTTTGAAAAAATTGTACAGGAACATTTTTTATCAAACAAATTGTGCATATTGCAGATTAGCAATGCAAATACTAGTAAATACGCATTTATGATTGATATTTCTATTTTCAATTTCAATGTGTAGTATATGCATAATAAAACGACCCTGAATTAATAGCATTTGATCTGAAATGTAATACACATAGTTAATTTTCCGGCATTTGATGGCTTAATATTCTCAGAAGGGAACAGTCTGTAATTCTTTATCTCATTTAAGTCAATAGTTGTTGCTGAATTTCAGCCACATCATGAATCAACCAAACATAATTTATATGTGACAAGTAATTATTTTAAGATGGCGTGTATATCGACTGAAACTAAAAGCTCTGCCCCGTTATTTGAAGCTAAAAAAGGCTACATGTAAAAAAATAAAATGCAAGATCTTTTCTTTACGGAAAATCTGAACGGAAAATAAGTTGATATAAAAAAAGAAGACGTGATAGTATTGTCAATGAGACAACTCTCCACAAGAGACCAAAATGACACAGAAATGAACTTAAGGTCACCGTACGGCCTTCAACAATGAGCAAAGCCCATACCGCATAGTCAGCTATAAAAGGCTCCGAAATAATTATGTAAAACAATTCAATCGAGAGCACTAACGGCCTTATGTATCTAATGTTCTCTTTCATCTGCATCAAGCGAGTCATTTCATAGGTCGCCATATCTTGCATACATAATCATAATATATGGTTTTAGAAAGCGCCGAATTACCTTTATCAATTTTAGAGTTTTGACAAGGTTAACACATTATGTATGCGTCTATTCAGATTATATTGACCAAGAACGAAGATAATTTCTCGCCACCTCTTATCTTGTTTTTTTTAAATTAGCAGGGACTTTTGACAAAACTGAGTCCCGAGCCCCCTCTTAATCAAACTGCTTATATAACTAACAAACTCCATCATTTTCAAAAAATCTGGTTCCGCCGCTGGTCATTAAATGAGAAATCAAAAAGGGAAGAGAAAAAAAATAATCCGTGTGTATCTTATCTAATGATATTTTAATGAACAACTTCTCTATTCAATTCACATAAGATGACCGTGAGGGCATTTATGTGTATTGCTGTCGCCTAAATTTCCATAACGTAACCTTCGTTTTGAGATTGTAACCGATCTATAAACATGATAAATACGCGGACATTATCGAGTGCATTCCTTATCGCTTGTTCTTAATTCATTTTAAATGGATACTCCTAAAAATTTATTTTTTGAACATGATTTAATAAAATGAAAATGTCGATAGACTCGTTAGAAACATGAATAAAGTAACAAAATATTTAATATTCATACACACGTATAGAAAAAGTGTGTTAACGCATGCGGAAGAATATGTAAAGAACGTTTGCAATCTCCAATGCAGAGTTACCTGTCTTTGCTCCCTGTTACTGCGTGGGACATTCAATGTTTTGCGGGAAAATATGAATGCCAACTCAAATTCAATCTATTAGAAAAATCGAATTATCACAGAAGTTTGGCCACCATGCACTTGCACAGCACTATTATTAATATAGTGCAATGGAATGATATACAAATGGATGAATTTTAGATATACATGTAACTGTAATTTACAAATATTAAAATAATGTATAACAATAAAAAAGAGTTTACTGATTTGTATCACTACTACGATGAGGTTGAATTTATCATCCACGCACGGACTTGTCTCATCTCTGATTTTTACAATTATTGAAACGCGGACTCAAAGAAAACCCCAATATGAACTGTTACCCAGAAGGAGATATCCATATTACCGACTGATCAACATGGAAGCCGGTAGCAGGAACATTTATTTGTACATGTACAAACAAAGCAAAAAAAATTGTTGTTTACCTGTTATTTGTATACTATAACTAGCTAATTGCCGGATAAAAGCGAATTACTTAACTGTAACAACATTTTTAAAAACTGGTGAAAAAATTAAATGGGTTTAAAAAATAAATAGATTAGCTGACTATGCGGTATGGGTTTTTTGTTAAAGGCCATAAGGGGATCTATTGTTATTTATTTTTTTGTCATTTGGTTTCTCGTGGATAATTGTCTCATTGGCATTCAAACCACATCCTTTTAATAGATGGTCAGTTTTTTTCTGAAATTCAAAGGGAAAATTATGTTATGATGACCATTTTAGCAACGCAATTATTTATTTATTCTTATAGACAACAAAAGAAACGATATGTACATAACTTAATAGAAGAAAACAATAACAATTAACTAGAATATGTATTTTTTTGTATCGTTCTTGATCACACGATTCGAAAAGTTACCTGACCAAATACGGATAAATCAAAGTCATTATCTGGAGTTTCAAGTTGTGGGATTTAATTTCGAGTATAGCCAGTGAAGGTGAAACAAGATCGATAACCCTTTCATTCAGAAGAAATATGTGCATGCGTCATTTTTGTGGATTGCAGGATAAGGCAGTTTTTATTATGAATAAATAGTTTTTTTCAGAGAAAATGCAGATTTTTTGTTACACCCGTCTACCTGTCTAATCCAAAATCGGATCAAATTTTCCAAAATCCCTGTTAGTTTTAATAAAAAAATGTCAGATAAGAGGGGCAGGTCACCTTACCACTACATGCTACATGAATCGTGGAAGACGTCATAGCATTTGTAGCATTAATCTAGTACATGTTTCTCGCTAGATGAAAACCCTACTGGTTTCTTGTGAAAAGTTGTTACATTGGCATTCGTACCACATCTTCCTTTTTATAACATATTGTTCCTTTCTTTTGAACTTCTTTGGAACTAGAGTCGTGTCTGTATATTTGTTAAAATTTTCAACAAGTAAAGTGGACAGATTTTCAAAGCATGGATGCATAACGCACACTCTTAAAGCAGAGCAAAATTATTTCCCATGAACTAGATCGTTGTATGTATATAGCATTTTTACACCAATCAATATATAAATATCCACAGTTTGTTAGAAAGCTCAAACTTTAAATTTTCTTTATTTTCAAAATACATATCATTGATGCGTTTTGTTTTAATCTGTGTCAAAAAAGTGTTTACCAGGACGTAATAGATGTTTGCACATAATGTAATAGGCGTTTGTACATAACGTAACAAGTGTTTGCACATAGCGTAATAGTTGTTTGTACATAATGTCATAGGCATTTGCACATAACTTACATGGTGTTTGCACATAATGTAAGCAGTATTTGCACATAACGTAATAGTTTTTTGCACATAATGAAAAATGCATTTGCACATGACGTAATGAACGCTCACAGAGAGTATCAACTTTACGGCAAAACGCATATGAATTATACCATGATGTATAGTGTTTTTCACTGGAGATACATATGTATAAACGCAACATAACGCCAAAAGACTATAATATCATGAGGTTAACATAGAACAAAGGTGTATCAAAACCAAACGTGTAGAACATTTGACATAACAATAACACTTGAGACTTCACGCAATTATTAACCGACTTACGTATAGGAAGAATAGACACAACAAAAATAAAATATTAGAGACTTTTAAGGTGGTTGATCATAAAGTTTAGAAGTATTCACAGAATATACAGTAGTTAAAGCATGATGTAATGCCTATTGTACACAATAAACTTTAGCAATGACATATCATACAACTGCTTGACCAAACAAATTACTAATTTGACATAACACAGAGATGCCGTGTCATGAAATACAGACATTTGCACATAACATAAAGAAGAAACAACAGGACGTAAAGACAAAGCGACAGAACACATTAAATATTTACACTATAAGACAGCTCCGGCGTTCCATACACGCGGCCACCTCGACCCCTGGTTGAAGGAGATGAAAAGTTTACAGAATTTTTCGTGTTTCATAAGCTAATCGATAACCAATTTCCCTTTATTTTAGCAGCTGAAATCAAATCAGGTTTCGAATAGGACTTTTGTAATGGCGTTGCCAATCGTTTTTTACTTATCAGTGCAAATGTCTCCTTGGTATATTTCGCCTTTCTTTTACAATTGGCAACTTGATTCTTATCGCATTACGGCTATTTTGTTTAACCCTTCCGGAAGCCCTGGAACCACAGTGTATGGTGGGTTTCGTGTTGTTAAGTCTTTTGATGTTTTATCTTGTTTTATCATGTTTCTGTACGCTTATTTTTTCTTCGGGAATTTTTAGGTTTTTGTTTGCCACAGCAATGTGAGTTCGTGTCAGTCGTATGCGTTTGATTATCCCTTGGTTTCCTTAGCTTAATTTTTACAATTGTTCAATACAATTATATACACAGAATGTGATATTAGGAAAATTATGTTTGGTAATTGGTTCATGAATGTTAAAAAATCCTTGGAAAGTGTAAGTTGCTGTTTCTTATAAGTAAACAATTATAAACTGCATGTAAGTTCCAATAAGGGAATCTATCCAATTAGTATCACTTGATATCAAATGTAGTATTGAAATGTTGTACATTATATTTGATTTATATTCTTTGAATACATAAATGATGCTTTCATACATCAGGTCATAAATAAAGATGTATTGTCATAACCGCAACATTGATTGATTTGTCGTACATATAATAACTTGTGTGCCGTGGAATTTCACTCTGAAAGTCTCTTGAAATATTTATTTCACATTGATATCTAATTTCGTTTGAAACTGATCATAAAGTTGAGGAACGGAAATTCATAAATGAGATATAGAAAAATATATAATACAAACAACACAAAAATCAACCTGGTTGGGTATAATTATTTTTAGATTATATTATTTCATTTACACCTTTTTATTGACGAAAATATTTCATAGTTTATGTATAATACCACCAAATCATGGTACGTCACATCCGGTTGTATACGAAAATAGGTCGGAAAAATAAAGGCAACAGTAGTATACCGCTGTTCGAAATTCATAAATCGATAGGGAAAAAACCAATCCGAGTTATAAACTAAAACTGAGGGGAACTTATCAAATATGAGAGAACTATGACACAACATTTTCATGACTTGGTACAGGGCATTTTATGTGAAAATGGTGGGTTGAACCTGGTTTTGTGGCATGTGAAACCTCCCGCTTTAATGGCAATGTTAATTATAACATTAAAATGACAACATTACACGACAGGGCTACAATAAATAAATGGGACAACATATAGGACAGAGAAAGAAACGAATAATAGCCATCAAAAGTACCAGGTTAAAAAAATATATACGCCAGACGTGCGTTACGTCCACACAGAACCATGCTCAGATGAAAAAAGTCTGAAAGCCAAAACAAGTACAAAGTTGAAGATCGCCGAGGACCAAAACTTTCGAAATTTGTGACCAATACTGCCAGGGTTATCCACCTGGGACACAAACATCATTATTATCAAGAATAATACATAGTTTTGCAAACAGTAAATTTTAGAAATGACTATATAATAGATATCCGATGACAACAACGAACAAAACATCAAAACCCAAGAAATGAATTTGGGGTTGACAAAATACCGGGCCACGTCTTAAAGCAATACGAATTCACACACAGCAAAACAGTCACATTCGCGGGAATAAGTCACGTTCGGTAATAAAAAGATCAGACGACGTAATGACAAACCACAATCTAACACGTGGTAAAAATGTCCATAGTTAGTTTGAACAAAGGTACATCGTATAGATCAACCAGTTCGTGATGGTGTCCGTAAAATTTACGGAGTGTCATTTTTAATCTGTCGTCCTCATAACTCCTGTATATGAAGTCCGTATAGTGTGAATTTGCACGTGAATTACGTATGAATTGAGATATGTAAAGACCATGTGAAAGAGCAGAGGGTATGTTACTGCTGCGAAATGGGAAATTGATAATTGGGAAGTTGAAATCGTCCCGTTTATCATAGATTTTCGTGTGAAGTCGTCCAATGGTGTCAATATTGAGGAAAATGTCATGGTATGAAGCAGTCTTTCTAGTATCAGTAGTATCCTTAATTTCAAGTTCACTGGGATATATGAGATGCAAGTATTGGCTGAAATATGGGTTATTTAATGATAGGAATACCGATTGTCGTTTGAAATGTGAAACCTCCAAACTAAACAAATATATTGTCGATCAAAAAGTCCTGCATTTTGATCATATCATCTTCAGTATATTTTCTGGTAGATTCAGTGTGGTTCTTCACAAAATATGAATTTTTGTAACCCAAAACAAGAAAATTTGTATCTACGATTCCCATTTTTATAGAAATAGCTCTGTTTAATGAAAAGATGTAGTCGATCTTTAAACTGAGCATGGGGAATAGTGGTGTAAAGCGTAGAAAAATCAAAAGTCTTTATGTTGCTGCAAAATTGCAAAGATTGTGATCGAGGATTAAGCAGTAGATCTTTCTATATTTTAAGAATCCACATCTGGTTAACACCACTGGTAGAATATATCTCATCACAATATTTTTAAAGCCTATCTTAAACTGTAGAATGAAAAGTAGTCAGTATTTCAGAAAGATGTTTAGTCGAACAATTTGACGATCCAGCTATGTATCGTTCTTTATATGGAGTGTGTATTCCCTTGAATATTCCCTTGAATTTGACAGTGTTAGATAATTAATCCTACATTTTATCATAGTAACACATTTTTGTTTCATAAACATATATCTTGGGAATTTCAAAAATGGTTATTTTCTTATACGCAATGAAATATTATGTCTTCTATAGTGCTGGACAGGATAAAACTTTACTCATGCCAAGAATTTTTTTATTTGAAACAAAGATAAATTCTGCACAATTTTTTGAAAAGTGCAGATTTAACAAGGACTAATAGGGGAAACTCAATGTTGGTATTACACCTATAATATCAAATCGTACATAGGAGGTCCAATAATGTAATCTCTGAGTGATGACACTCTTCAATAGTAACCAATAAGTTCTACTTCATGTCTATTTGTATCATTTGTGAATGTAATTGTATTATAGAGTGCTTTTTTCTGATAAGATAAAAATGTATGTCAAGTGATCTGTAAAGTGAATTCGTTGTAAAGTAAGATGTACTTGTATAATTTTAGGTACCGTTAACAATTATCCAAAGTAAAAATGGAAACGATGTCTAACGATACAATTAAATTTAACCCTGGAGAACTCGCCGTATCAGCTGTTATTACAACAATAAGTTCTCTGTTGTCAATACTTGAAGGACTAGTATTAATTTGGTCATATTAATTTCTGTAAAGCTCAAAGTTTCATCACAACATTTTCAAATATTGCTTCTTTTCTGTGGACATCATTCATTGCAATTTATCTTTTCATTTGCGTTTGGTTTTCCCGAGTGGTAGATATATCTGGAGTTATGTTTACATGTGTGCTTGTTGTAGCATGGGGAATACCAGGTTTGAAATTTTCTAACTCGTCAATTTTACGGTTTACAAGCTGGATATTTCTGGCCAAGAGACTTGTTCAATTTTCGTTGATGTTCTTTCGTACGTTAAAGCAGATTGATAAATGAGTTCCGAATATAATGAATTTCATTTTAGTACATATGAAAACTCACCTTTTTCATGTATACTGAATAACTTGACTAATGTACATCGTTTATAATCAAATACCGAATGACATATACGTACTAAATGTATGGTAAACATTATTAATATATATTGAACTAACTCCTTTTTTCTTTGAACGGCTACTTGAATAAAGTTTTGAGTTACACACGATTTAAACTGTTGTATTCATTTTCTTAGTACATATTTTGATACATGTTTCAGGAATCATTACAACGGTAGCGTTAACAATGGGCGTGTTAGGGAAGAACGAATCAGTGACCGGAATAAATGGAGTGTGGTGCTGGCTAGCAGTTACGTCTATTGATCATAACGGAATTTTTTGAATGCTTTTAGCGGGAAAAGGCTGGGAAATACTTACATATCTCATCACTGCGATACTTTATATTCTCCTAAAGGGTAAAGGATTTCTGAATGTAAGTCATATAAGAATAATGCACCAATAAGCTCAGCAAAACTGCAAACATGGATTCATCAGAATATAATGTTTGTTTTACGGAGTCAGTAATCATACCACATCTCATTGTCTGTATAGATACTTCCAGGTTATAAATCATGAATATCGATTATCTTGAAAGACAATAAATTTAGTAAAAATATAATAAACTTAAAGTAATAAGCAGCCCCAGTCTTGACCATTGGTGATTAAATATAACTATGAAAACAAATACTGAAATATGCCTTAAATAACACATTATTACAACAAATGGAAGTTTTTAACGACCTTGACTGGATATACAGCCCTTGCACGGTCGGCTATTTTATTCACATAAATACCACACTTTTATATTCACAAACAAAACAAAAATCACTGAATTCGAAAAGATAGTTTTTGGATGGATTTCAAAAATCTGTATGGGTTGGTTATGAACGTTAAATATAATTATTATAATTATTCGGAGGTTTAAAATATGACAAAGACCATTAATGATGTTAACTAGTGTAGAAGATGTGATCTATTTTTTAATATGTAAATGTTTTTTTATGTTGGTGTCAATGATTTTTTTTCTATCTAAATGCAATACGATGTAACAGTATGTAAAAAGTAAAATCACAAAAAGTATCAAACTCCGAGGAAATTCAAAACGGAAAGTACCTAATCAAATGGCAAAACCAAAAGCTCAAACACATCAAAGGAATGTATAACAACTGTCACAATCTTCACTTGGTACAGGCATTTTCTTATGCAGAAAATGGTGGATTGAACCTGATGTTATAGCCAGCTGAACCCCTCACTTGTATTACAATCGCATCAAATCTCACCATACCGACAACAATGTGCGAACAAAGCAAACTGACACAAAAGGAAAAAAATGCACACAGACCAAGCACCCCACCAAAAATGAAAGACAAGCATACACAAATGTTTTACTATAGAACTATAACGGGACGTATAAGTACAGAACCACGCCAAATTCCGCCATACGGTCAACGATGCGCAACAAAACAAACAGACACAAAAAGACAAAAATGGTATACAGACCAAACACGCTAAAAAATATTAATGACAAGATAACACATATTTACGATACCATAATACAAAAACATAACGAAAGAAAAGAAACACAAAAGTCATACAGAAAATGCAAAATTAAAAGACAAGCATACACACATGTTGTACAATAGCATACTAACGGGATCTATATGTACAAATCTAAAGCCATGCCATATGCACCGCAGTAACACTAAAAGGCATATAGACAACGCATGTCAGCAAAAAAGAAAGACAAGAATACGAGAATATCATAAACCATAACATGACAGGATATAAACATACCAAATGTTTCTAAATTACAATAAAACAAACAAATATTGCACAAAGAAGCACGAACGGAACATTTCAAATCAAACAACCTCATTCGTTGCTTTTTAAATTTGATTATGTATGTCAAAGATACCAACCAATTGAAAATACCCGAAATATCGCCCCGACACATTAACATGCAAGACAAGGAAAACGTCCAACAAAAGTTATATTATACACCCGCCCTCGACATCTCTAACCTGCTAAAATGTAATAATTGATTGATTAGTAGGATTAAGTTTTACAAAGAGTAAAATATTTTTATTTCCAGAAAATAAGAAGGCGACAATTTATATGGAGTCAAATCAGTACAGGACTTCGAAGAGAAGACGAATTATTTTGTTTGACCTGGTTGGTTCAGTATTGTCTTAGAATTTGGGGTACTGCGCGATTCATTCTAGACATTGGAAAGTTCAATAATTACAAAGTTGAAACTGTATTCTTTTTCTTACAGTCATAAGGTGATAGTGCGCAGGCTTTTTGGAACTTTTTTTTATTTTGTGTTTGTGATCAGAGTGTTCGATCTTATATATCGGACCGTTATTTCACTTGTGGCAACACATCTAAATTGAATAACACACATTGTTCAATTGAAAAACCTGATATTCAACACATTAACGATGAAGAAAGACCATTGTTAAGAAATCCAGATGCATGAGTAGCAAAAAAGCAAGAACAGATTGACATATTGACGTGTTATGCCATTTAGTACATATATTAATCAGCACCTTAGTTAAATAAAAGAGGTATATTTCAATTTATTAAATGAATTATTTGATCCCATCTTATATCATATCTTTATCATGTTAAAAAATCGCTTAAACACGAAATTAATATTTAAACTCATAAGTCGACAAAAACTTAAACAGTGTCATTACAGAAAAACAAAACACGATTGTAACACAGTGATGACTGCTGTTACCATAGTATGTCTGTTTTGTTCACGCATCGTTGTAAGTATAACGGAATTTAATGTGACTGTCATACAAGTGAGAGGTTAAGCGCTATAAAACCAGATTCAATCCACAATTTTTAACCTTTGAAAATGCCTGTACCAGGTCAGGAATATGACAATTGTTGTCCATTCGTTTGAAGTGTTTTATTATTTGATTTTGCCATTTAACTAGGGACTTCCTGTTATCAATTTTCCTATGAGTTCAGTATTTTTGTGATTTTAATTTTTACTGTAACATTTTCATAAAATATCTGATTTCTTGACTATAAATTGTGTTCCTTTATATAAAAAAAGAAGAACTGTTCACTATAGACCAAAATGACACAGAAATTAACAACTATAGGTCTCCGTACGGCCTTCAACAATGAGCAAAGCCCATACCATATAGTCAGCTATGAAAGGCCCCGATATGACAATATAAAACAATTTAAACATGAAAACTTACGGCCTTATTTATGTACAAAAAATGAACGAAAAACAAATATGTAATACATAAACAAACGACATCCACTGCATTACATGCTCCTAATTTGGGATAGACACATACATCAATAATGTGGCGGGGTTAAACATGTTAGCGGGATCCCAACCCTCCTTCTAACCTTGTACAGTGGTATAACAGTACAACATAAGAAAGAACTATACAAATCAGTTGAAAACAGCTTAAGTCATAAGATGGATAGTTTGCATTGTATTGGTCTTATGAATTATCATCAAAATCTTCAAAAATATCATTAAGGTCGATAACTTGAAAATAATCCATAAATCCTTCCCTTCTTGTATTAATGTCATGGAGTACATGTGTGACTATTTTATTGTTAATAATTACTCGTACGAGATCCTGAATGAATAACAAAATACATGGTCGGTAAGATTTTATACGAGCTATTTATATCTTTGGCAGCTCATTTGATACATGGTGTATACAATATTTTTAATGCTAGATATGTTATACATGTAGATTGTCTTGATGGTGAGAACAGGTGTTTGAATACACAGTAGGAAATATACATTATGTTAGATTTTTTTACGTGATGTTTATACACACTCTTCAATATTTTATACATCGTTTGTACAAGATATTTAATACAGGATCAGTAACATTTTATACCCTCTTTTTGAAATTGACAACATACCTGGTTATATTGGCATAACGCCTGAAACGATTTCCATGTCAGATTATCTGTGATTTTTGGTAAGCTCGTCTTTTGTCATGATAGACCATATTTGAAAAAGAATGTCTGACTGTCTGTTTTAATAGAAAATTTTGTTTTGGTCATGGTATGCATGTTTTCCTCAACTTTTATGCAAAAGTAGAGTCTTACGTCAATTTTCACTTGATGTGCAAGTCCTGTAAGTAAATTTGGCGAAATATATAAGGATATGTTCAGTTTTTCTGGGTAACATTTATCAATGACTGCATGGTGTTTGGTGTTGTTATCATTGAATTCAGTATACTTCAATATATCAAATGTTTTATTGTAAGGTAGATATTTTATCTGTTTAATACATGTCTTATAGCTTCACACAACCACAAATTTCAAAAACACAGTTCTGATTCTTTTTATTCTTCAACAAATCTCAAAGAATGTTCGCCCATCTTTTGTTAGCGATTAAAGTATTGTTTGAATTTATCTTTAGGAGTTTATCTGTGATTTCCTCGTCTGATTTACTTTTGAAACACTTCTGAGTCTTTTCGTCGCCATCTTTTTTGTGATAAAAGAAGAGTAAAACCTTTCAAAACCTAAATGGTAACCAAACGCATATGTTTAAGGTCACTACATCAATTATATATAGTCAGCATGTGTAGTCCCTAAACCCATCATATCCCAATAAATATTTGCGATGTAAGATAAATATATATACATAAGAAACAGGAATATATTGCATTAAGTCCTGTCTCATTATTATATAAACTAATAACTATAATATTGATTTCATCTGTATGCAAAAATATATGTTGAAAGTAAGAAATAAATGATGTTATCTGTTCATTCGACTTGCAAAAATGTGACAGAACAAAACACAAAACACTGAACATGACAAACCTAAACCGGGATGATTTTTTCAATTATTTTTATAGTTGGTATAGAGTATTCACATTTCAGTTATTTATCACAGAATACAGCACTCTAGGATACAATATCGAGTACTCAGTTTTATCACCATAGTTATTCCTCAAGGGATGAAGCACTTTATGTCCCAATAATTGGTAACAACGCCACATTTATTTGTAAAGGAATATACACTTCATGATACACGATAGAAATGAGTTTTAAAGCCACATTTATTCACCACAGAATAAGCATAGAACAAAATACATCGGATCACATTAGTGTGTAGATAGTTTCAATGTGCAATATAGCATATGATAGCATTTTATAGCAACGGTCACAGCTCGGAATAATATTTATGCATTGCAAACATAAATTCTGAACTTATGTTGCTATTATCATTACATCAAATACAGATAATATCATCAGAAATGATCTTAATAAAAATAAAACATTAACTTGTATTGTATGCATATTATCAAATGACAAATTAACCAAAATGTTTACACAAACTTATAAATGCGGTACGGGCTTTGCTCATTGCTGAAGCATTACGATGACCTATTATTGTTACTGTCTGTGTCATTTTGGTCTCTTCTGAAGAGTTGTCTAATTGACATTCATATCCCATCTTCGTTTTTATATTATAAAGATGCCTAGATATATCACTTATAATACTTAATTAGAATTTTAAGCTATTTTGGAGAACATTCAATTGGTTGTTTTCCACATGATTCTTACGGTGAATGATCATAACTATGAAAGAAAAGCGTTAATGTGAATTTAATTTAGATAGTGCTGTCATCAAAATGTCCATGTATATGAAGTTACTCTTCTTAAACAAAAATATTTGTTATATATTGTATAATTTTTATGAAAGAAAGATTATTCCAATTAAACAAACTTACATGGACAAAACAAGTGATTTTAACGAATCATTTAATATTACAATATTTGTTTTACAACGTGCATTAAACTATTATTTATGGTAAGCAAAAAATGAATTCTTATAAATGATAAAAGAAATCATGTATCTTCTACGAGATTACAGAAAACGCAAAGAGTAATATCAATAAAATTGAGAATGGAAATGGGGAATGTGTCAAAGAGACAACAACCCGACCAAATAAAAAACAACAGCAGAAGGTCACCAACAGGTCTTCAATGTAGCGAGAAATTCCCACACCCGGAGGCGTCCTTCAGCTGGCCCCTAAACAAATATATACTAGTTCAGTGATAATGAACGCCATACTTATTTCCAAATTGTACACAAGAAACTAAAATTAAAATAATACAAGACTAACAAAGGCCAGAGGCTCCTGACTTGGGACAGGCGCAAAAATGCGGCGGGGTTAAACATGTTTGTGAGATCTCAACCCTCCCCCTATACCTCTAACCAATGTAGAAAAGTAAACGCATAACAATACGCACATTAAAATTCAGTTCAAGAGAAGTCCGAGTCTGATGTCAGAAGATGTAACCAAAGAAAATAAACAAAATGACAATAATACATAAATAACAACAGACTACTAGCAGTTAACTGACATGCCAGCTCCAGACTTCAATTAAACTGACTGAAAGATTATGATTTCATCATATGTACATCAGGCACAATCCTTCCCGTTAGGGGTTTAGTATCATACCATCATAACATATATGAGAAGAACATAACAGCATTTATTACCTTCAAGATACACATATAAACCGCCTCATGGGGTTAATGATTATGTAATTAATTTGACGTTTTTTACCGTGAATATATTATTACAAGATTATTTGATTATATTGTGGTTTTTTTATTTAATAATTGATTATCTGGTTGAGAATATAATTGATGCTCATATGATTATATTGGCAAACAAATTGTGATTATGTGATCTTTGGACAACACCCTCTAAGGGACCTCACATGTACGATTGAATAAATAGTATAAAGATAAATGTTGAAATATAAGTTTGTTGATTAGTTTGCTTGATACATAACAATCTATACAATGCTATTTTTGTTATTACATTACAATCTATACAATGCTATTTTTGTTATTACATTACAATCTATACAATGCTATTTTTGTTATTACATTACAATCTATCCAATGCTATTTTTGTTATTACATTACAATCTATCCAATGCTATTTTTGTTATTACATTACAATCTATACAATGCTATTTTTGTTATTACATTACAATCTATCCAATGCTATTTTTGTTATTACATTACAATCTATCCAATGCTATTTTTGTTATTACATTACAATCTAAACAATGCTATTTTTGTTATTACATTACAATCTATACAATGCTATTTTTGTTATTACATTACAATCTATCCAATGCTCTTTTTGTTATTACATTACAATCTATCCAATGCTCTTTTTGTTATTACATTACAATCTATCCAATGCTATTTTTGTTATTACATTACAATCTATCCAATGCTATTTTTGTTATTACATTACAATCTATACAATGCTATTTTTGTTATTACATTACAATCTATCCAATGCTATTTTTGTTATTACATTACAATCTATCCAATGCTATTTTTGTTATTACATTACAATCTATCCAATGCTATTTTTGTTATTTCATTTGATTTCGATATTCTTAAAAATAGCCCTATAGCTACATGTTAAGATGCGTATCTTGAAGGTATTGTGATATGATCATGTCAATAAATGAAAATAACCCTTAATAAAATGTGTGCGTTCAATGAACTTTTCTAATTTTACCGTCATCAAACATTTACAAGCAGAGGATACATTATAACGCTAGTATCAGGGAAAATATTTCTAGAGGAGGTAATAACAAATTCAGGGAAGGTCAAACTAAAGCTCTAAGTCAGGAATATGACAGTTGTTGTCTATTCGTTTGATGTATTGCAGATTTTAGTTTTACCTTTTGGACATTTCCACGGAGTTCCGTATTTTTGTGTACTTACTTTTTATATGCGGTAGTTGATTTTTGATTCTTAGTAATTTATCTATTTTTAAAATGAGAATTAAACAATAAGAAGTAACAGAGGTATCGAGTTTTATTATTGGCGACACTATAAGTCAAGTGCTTGCTCATGCATTACGTTTTGTTTTGTTGAACCCTTTCGGGACCTCTGCAATTGCAGCTGATGGTGGAGTTTACATTGTTCATTCTTAGTCTTTGTCGGACACATTATTACTTGTGTGAATTGGACTTTCACGATGCAAAGTCTCTTGAAATAATGTTTAAACATTCAAATCCTATCTATAAGAACCCAATCATAAAGTTAGAGACATAGAACCTAAATATAAAATATTTAATAATAAACAGCACAAAAACACAAAAATCAATTTGTTGGATATATCTTATTTAAATAACGATATTGTATCTATATTTTTTTGATATGGCGAGAAGGTGACACAATAGCCAATTTGAGAAAACTTTCCAAAAGGGGATTAAATCGAACAGGGAAGTCCATTTCCTGTAACCTTTGATTGGTGACACACACTTCAAAAGTAACCAATAAACACTACTACATGTCTATTTGTCTCTTTTTTTTCATGTTATCGTATTGTAGGATATCTTTTCTGATAAGATAAAAATGCATGTCAATTAATCAGTTAAGTGAATTCGTTGTGAATACGATGTACGTGTGAATAAAGTTTATTTTAGTTACCGTTAACGATAATCCGCAGCGAAAAATGGAAACGGTGTCAAACGATACAATTAAATTCAACTCCATAGAACTCAATGTATCAGCTGTTATAACAACTATTAGTTCTTTGTTGTCAATATTTGGAGGTTTAGTATTAATTTGGTCATTCTATGTTGTGTCGTCTACTCGCAATACTGTTCGGTTGATGTTAATTGCTTTAACATTAGCAGATATGATATCAGCATTAGGCTACTTTATGGCAAGTGTTAGATGGTTTTATATTAGTGTGCAAAATAGCAGTACTGGTGTTCCCGAATCGGATGACTTCTGTAAAGCTCAAAGTTTTATAACGACGTTTTTAAGTATTGCTTCGTTTCTGTGGACCTCATCCATTGCAATTTATCTTTTCATCTGCGTTTGGTTTTCTCGAGTTGTAGATTTATCTGGAGTTAAGTTTATATGTGTGCATGTGGTAGCTTGGGGAATACCAGGTATGTACTTTTCTAGCATATACATTTTACGGTTAACAATCTAGATATTTCTGAACATTGGTGTTCTTTTATATACGTTAACTTAAAACAGATTGATAATGAGGTCCGCAAATTATCAATTTTATTTCAGGATATCTGAAAACTCAACTTGTTCATGAATGCGGAATAACTTGACCTCAGTAAACCACTTACATTTAATCTCAAATAATGAATTACCTATACCTGCTAAATGTATAATAACAATTAAAAATATTTTGACCAAGTGGCTTTTTCTACCTTAATAAAGTTATGATTTACATATAATTCAAACTGTTATATTCATTTTCTTTGTACTAATTTTGATACATTTGTTAGGAATCATTACAACTGTAGCGTTAACAATGGGCGTTTTAGGACGAAACGAATCACTAACAGGAATAAATGGAGTGTGGTGCTGGCTAGCGGTGACGTCAAAAGATCACAACGGAATTGTATGGATGCTTTTAGCGGGAAAAGGGTGGGAAATACTTACATATCTCATCACTGCCATACTTTATATCCTTATAAAGGATAAAGGATTTCTGAATGTAAGTCATATAGGATCAAACAGTTCTGCATAAATGCAAAACAATGTATTTGTGTTTTTGTTAAGCTTAGCAGTACTGTTAACATGGATTAACGTCTTTTTTCGGAGATAAAACGAATCTAAAATGAAGTTATCATACCACATCTCATTATTTAAAATGATGTAAACATACATGGCGATCTTTATGAAAGGCCATAAATGTTTATCATGATATTATATAACTTAAAGAAATAAACAGCCCCACAACAGTCTTGACAACTAGTGATTAAATATAACTATGAAAACCAACATATGCCTTAAAGCTTATATAGTACATTTATCACATAAATATCACATTTTGATATGAACAAAAAAAACCAAAAAAAACAAAAAAAGAAAGAACGGAAAGACAAGATTAGGGTGAATTAAAAATAACTGTTTGATTTGGTTATTAAATATTATTATAATTATTCGCAGGTATAAAATATAGGCCACTAATCTTGTCAATGATTTTAGCAGATTTGATCTATTATGCAATATGTAAAACCTTTACGTTGGTGTCAATGTTTTTTTCAACCAAATGAAATATGGGGAAACAGTATGTAACATATGGTCACTACTTACAATTATTTGAAAAATACCAAGAAATAAAAAATACCCGAAAGATTGCATAAAAATATTATCAATAGTTAGTATATCTACCCTGCTTAAGTGTAATAATTGATCAGTAGAAATAAGTTAGACAAAGAGTAGAATATTTATACTTCCAGAAAAAAAGAAGACGGCAATTTCTATGGAATCAAATCAGTTCAGGACTTCGCAGAGAAGACGAATTATTTTGTTTTACCTGGTTGGTTCTTTATTGTCTTAGAATATGGGGTACTGTGCGATTTTTTCTAGACATTGCAAAGTTTAATAGCGGACACGTAGAAATTGCATTTCTTATGTTACAGTCATATGGTGATAGTGCACAGGCTTTTTGGAACTTTATTTTATTTTGTGTTTGTGATCAAACTGTTCGTTCTTATATAATGAGCCGTTATCTAACTTGTGGCAACACATCTACATTACGTAACACGCATGGGGATATTCAACATATAGACGATGAAAATAGTCCATTGTTAAGAAATCCAGATTTATGAGTAGCAAAAAAGATAAAACATATTGACACATGGACGTGTTATGCCTTTCGAAACATGTATATATTAATCTGCATATGAGTTCAATAAAAGAAAACTATTTCCATCTTCTTACTATCAACAGTTATTTGAACACATTACCTATCATCTTTGTTTACTTCTTACCAAATGTCAGTATCAGTGGACTGGTCGTGATAATAAAATTATTGGGTCAGTTCGCAATTGACATGCGCGAATGCCCCGCGTAAGGATCTACTTTCCCTTTCATACACAAAATCGTGCGTGATTTTTTTCGCAGAAACTCATGCGTTTTTTTGTGAATCAATGAAAAAACATTTGTCATTCTTTGAAACAAAGCCTTTTTGAACACCCAAAAATGGAAAATTAACAATAGCGAACGATTTTCGTACCTTTTGTCGTAAAATTTTAGTGTGGAGTTTCCCGTTTAAAACAGAAATATCTAAATCCAGGAAAGGACAGTTATTACCGTATAAATTTTATTTATTTAAACTAAGTTCCTTGGGGTAAATTTCAGCAGTATATTGAGAAAACTTTTAATTATTTAATGAAAAAATATCATCAAGATTTTGTTTTGAGGTAAAATTGTACAAGTACATACATTTTTTCAATAAACCTCACGTAATTGATTGATGAAATCCTACTCTTATCTTATCAGAAGATCTACCAAACAACACTTTTACGTGCATTAAAAAATCATACAAGTCGACATTTAGTTAAGATTGAAAATTTGCACATTTCAACATTCAAAGATTAAAAGTGTTCGACGTCCCTCTAAGATTAAAACCACTCTATAAAATAGTACATGGTGTATCAAACAACACATAAGATATATCCTGTTTTGCTAATTTATATAAATATATATAGTCATATTGTAATAAAAGAGGGACAAAAGATTTCAAAGGCACAGTCAAACTCATAAATCGAAAATAAACTGACAACGCCATGGCTAAAAATGAAAAAGACAAACAAACAATAGTACACATGACACAACATAGAAAACTACTAAAGAATAAACAACACGAACCCCAATTACATTCTAATAAATGTAACATTGATTGATCTTACGGAACAATTGCAAAAGAGAAAATGTAGATATTAAAGATAAGTCTGAAATCTGAAATGAACTAAAAATGCCATGATAGAAACGAAATACGACCAAACGAAAGAACTCAGTATACACATTCAAAAAATTTAAAAAAAAAATAAAGACTCATAAACACAAAACCACGAAAAACTGCGGCTGATATTTATTTCTTTGATATAATTCACAAAAACAAAAATAATGTTTTATCAATTTTTGACGTATAATATTAGGAATAATTGAGGGTTTCGTCAAATCAGTAATCTTCGTCGGCACTTGCGGCATTTGCAAAAGACGGGCGAAAGATACCAGAGGGACTTTCAAATTCATAGATCGAAAACAAACTGACAACGTCATAGCTAAATAATAAAAATTTAAACAGACAGCTAATATTATACAAGGCACAAAATAGAAAGTATACCAGGCACAACATAGAAAGTATACCAGGCACAACATAGAAAGTATGCAAGGCACAACATAGAAAGTATAGCAGACACACCATAGAAAGTATAGCAGACACAACATAGAAAGTATACAAGGCACAACATAGACAGTATACCAGGCACAACATAGAAAGTATACCAGGCACAACATAGAAAGTATACCAGGCACAACATAGAAAGTATAGCAGACACACCATAGAAAGTATAGCAGACACAACATAGAAAGTATACAAGGCACAACATAGAAAGTATACAAGGCAAAACATAGAAAGTATACAAGGCACAACATAGAAAGTATACCAGGCACAACATAGAAAGTATAGCAGACACAACATAGAAAGTATACAAGGCACAACATAGAAAGTATATCAGGCACAACATAGAAAGTATACCAGGCACAACATAGAAAGTATAGAAGACACACCATAGAAAGTATAGCAGACACAACATAGAAAGTATACCAGGCACAACATAGAAAGTATAACAGGCACAACATAGAAAGTATACAAGGTACAACATAGAAAGTATACCAAACACAACATAGAAAGTATACAAGGCACAACATAGAAAGTATACAAGGCACAACATAGAAAGTATACCAGGCACAACATGGAAAGTATACCAGGCACAACATAAAAAAACACAACACAAAACCAACAAAAATCGGGGGATACACCCGGGTACTCTGGAAGGGTAAGCCGATCCTATTTCAAATGTGGTACCCGTCTCAGCACTCTACTGTGCTGCAACATTTTTGTTTTAATTTCCCATTGATAAACTAACAAATTATGCAAAGTTGAACATAGTTGAACATAGCTGAATTTGGCAATATTTTTTTTTCTCAGGTCTCTGTTGGGCATATTGCCCTTAACGCCTCAATGTTTTTTAATATCCTTTATTGTAAATGATTATTTTTTAATCAAGAAAAATGATTTGAACGGTAGACATTTTTTAACTGTCACTTTCATGAAATCTATGATATGGCTATACAACAACGCCATATGTTAGCCTCTTTACATAAAGGCCTATAAAAAATAGCTTTAACATATAGAACAAGATAAAATACTGTAATGATGTAAAAAGCAATCTACGAATCGGAAAGTATCAAGCAATCTTATCAATATTGGTGTGTATAGTTTACAGAGAGACAGGACACGATAGAACAAGACATTTCAGGATATATAAATATTATATAATACAATAATATAAGATAATATAATATACTGTTGATAGGAACTATGTTAAATGATCTTTGTGTAAAACGTTAAAAGTGTGTCATGTTGTTCTTTTTATCGTATGAATAACTTTGGTGTTGAAACTTAGTAGCAACTTCTTTGGCATGAGGTGTTTATGATGTGAGCATTACCTGAAACGTATAATAAATAAACTCATCATAGTTACCAGGACTAAATTTTGTATATACGCCAGACGCGCATTTCGTCTACACAAGACTCAGCAATGACGCTCGAATAAAAAAAGTTAAATAGGCCAAATGTAAAGTAAACGAGGTTGAAGAGCATTGAGAACCAAAATTCATAAAAGTTTTGCCAAATACAGCTAAGATAATCTATGCCTGAGGTAGAAAAGCCTTAGTATTTTTAAAATTTAAAAAAAATTTGTAAACAGTTTATTTATAAAAATAACCATATCAGTGATATTTCATGTCAGCACAAAAGTGCTGACTACTGGGCTGATGATACCCTCGAGGAAATAAATCTCCACCAGTTGTGGTATAAACGCTGTAATCACAACTTTGTATTTGAATGTTGTATTCCGTGAAAAATATAAAAACCTTAAAAAAAACTCTGATCCAACTACTTTGTCCTAGATTGTTTCATTTCGTTAGGAATAACTCAGTACGCAACATTGTGTCCCAAAGTGTTTAATTTTTCAGAAATTACTGTTGGTTTGAAAATCTGTAGCCACTACACTGTCGTGAAGTATTTTATTCCGTGTTGAATAACTTCGGCGTAGAAACTTAATTGCCACTTTTGTGCTCTGAAGTGTTCATTCCGTAAGGAATAAATGAGACCTTAAAGCAAATAGGACCAAACTATTGTCTTCTGAACTGTTGTATGCCATTAGGAATGATTGTGGTGTAGACACTTTGTACCAACTACTGTGTCCTGGAGTGTTTAGTAAGTAAGAAATGAGGCATTTGATAAACATAGAACACAATACTGTTTCCCTAAATGTTTTATTCTGTGAGGAAAAACTGGAGTGTGAAAACGTTGATGCAACAACATGTATCCTGAATAGATTATTCATTCAGGAATAATTGAGGCGTGGAAACTCTGTAGCCATTACTGTGTCCTATCAACCAGTAGGTCTTCATCTGACCCTTTCCCTGTAAATTTAAAACATTTGCATACAATATGTAACCCCTAATTTTGGTTCATCACTCAAGACATTTTACGGTCGCCATCATGAGCTGATTGGCCATTATGACAAAGGTGTGTCAGAAATCATATCTGATATTCTTCCTTAGTCATAATAACCTTCCATCATTACCGACCTCAACAAAGAAATAACATGACGGGTGCCTATACGGTGCAAGAAATGCTTACCCTTCCGGAGCACCTGATTTCACTTTTAGTGTAGTTTGTGTTGTTTCTTAATCAATATTTATAACTGTTGATGTAAATGTCCTTTGGTTTTGTGAGTCTTTGTTTACTCCTTGGTTTTGATTGATATGGTCTTTGGTAAGTTCATGATGATCAGTCTCTAGTTTTTAATGTAAATTGTTGGGTTGTTTACGTGAGTATGTCTGTCATTCTTCAATTTATGAGTTAATGTTTACCCTTCTGTCCCCTAATTGAAGCATGTCTTTTGTCTAACAGTCCAAAGGTATCCGTCACATGGGAATCACTCAATAAAGACAAAAGTAGTATACCGCTGTTCGCAATTTATAATTCGATTGAGAAAAAAAAAACAAATCCGGGTTACAAATTAAACCTGAGGGAAACGCATCAAATATAAAAAAGGGACAAAAGATACCAAAGGGACAGTCAAACTCATAAATCGAAAATAAACTGACAACGCCATGGCTAAAAATGAAAAAGACAAAGAGACAACAATAGTACATATGACACAACATATTAAAGAATACACAACACGAACCCCACCAAAAAATAGGGATGATCTCAGGTGCTCCGGAATGGTAAGCAGATTCTGCTCCACATGTGGCACCCTTCGCGTTGCTTATGTGATAACAAATCCGGTAAATAGTATATTTCGGTAGGTCACATTCATTAAAGGGAAGGGGATTGTAGTAACGACGTAAAGAACATATCCGATATCATTTGTGAAATGGTAATTCCATAACTCGTGAAATTAACGAAGGGATGATTTCAACTTCACCATTATAAGAGGAAAACTACGACAAAACAGAAACACGAAATTAAAACGTTACACACACAGAAAGAAATGAACTGATGAAAAATCTTTCTTAATTTAATTTTCTTAAATAGTGTGTCATACATGGGATACCAATATAATAATAATTTATTCATGTAAGTTACGGACTTCAGTCCACGATTTTGTTTCGACATCATTATTAGGAAGGCAATTTATAACAAAACATGAATCCATGTAAAGGTTTGAGTGACCATATTTAATTTGAGTATAACTTGGTAGTCATCTCATCCCTTTTTTGACATATAACAATGATATGAGGTACCTTTATTGGCATGTCACTTGTTTCTCTGACTTACCACGATGTGATTAGTTACATTTATTGTACCGCCAACTGTTTCCCTGACCTTCAGTGATGTGACTAGTAACCTGTAACCTGTTTATCTTACCTACCACGATGTGATTAGCTACCTTAGTGTCATGTCAACTCTTTCTCTAACCTACCACGATGTGATAAGTTACCTTAATTATCTTTTAACCTGTTTCTCTGACCTACCACGATGTGATAAGTTACCTTTATTGCCACGTCGCCTGCTTCTCTGACCTACCACGATGTGATAAGTTACCTTAATTATCATTTAACCTGTTTCTCTGACCTACCACGATGTGATAAATTACCTTAATTATCATTTAACCTGTTTCTCTGACCTACCACGATGTGATAAATTACCTTAATTGTCATGTCGCCTCTTTCTCTGACCTATCACGATGTGATAAGTTACCTTTATTGACATGTCACCTGTTTATCTGACCTACCACGATGTGATTAATTACCTTTATTGTCATGTCGCCTCTTTCTCTGACCTACCACGATGTGATTAATTACCTTAATTATCATTTAACCTGTTTCTCTGACCTACCACGATGTGATAAGTTACCTTAATTATCATTTAACCTGTTTCTCTGACCTACCACGATGTGATAAGTTACCTTAATTATCATTTAACCTGTTTCTCTGACCTACCACGATGTGATAAGTTACCTTAATTATCATTTAACCTCTTTCTCTGACCTACCACGATGTGATTAATTACCTTTATTGTCATGTCGCCTTTTTCTCTGACCTATCACGATGTGATAAGTTACCTTTATTGACATGTCACCTGTTTATCTGACCTACCACGATGTGATAAGTTACATTTATTGCCATGTTGCCTTTTTCTCTGACCTACCACAATGTGATAAGTTACCTTAATTATCATTTAACCTGTTTCTCTGACCTACCACGATGTGATAAGTTACCTTTAGTGCCATGTCACCTCTTTCTCTGACCTACCACGATGTGATTAATTACCTTAATTGTCATGTCGCCTTTTTCTCTGACCTATCACGATGTGATAAGTTACCTTTATTGACATGTCACCTGTTTATCTGACCTACCACGATGTGATAAGTTACATTTATTGTCATGTCGCCTTTTTCTCTGACCTATCACGATGTGATAAGTTACCGTAATTATCATTTAACCTGTTTCTCTGACCTACCACGATGTGATAAGTTACCTTTATTGTCATGTCGCCTTTTTCTCTGACCTATCACGATGTGATAAGTTACCGTAATTATCATTTAACCTGTTTCTCTGACCTACCACGATGTGATAAGTTACCTTTAGTGCCATGTCGCCTCTTTCTCTGACCTACCACGATGTGATTAATTACCTTAATTGTCATGTCGCCTTTTTCTCTGACCTATCACGATGTGATAAGTTACCGTAATTATCATTTTACCTGTTTCTCTGACCTACCACGATATGATAAGTTACCTTTATTGCCATGTTGCCTTTTTGTTTGACCTACCACGATGTGATAAGTTACCTTTATTGTCATGTCACTTGTTTATTTGACCTACCACGATGTGATTAGTTACCTTTATTGTCAGGTCGCCTTTTTCTCTGACCTACCACGATGTGATAAGGTACCTTTAGTGCCATGTCGCCTTTTTCTCTGACCTACCACGATGTGAGAGCTACCTTTATTGCCATGTCGCCCTTTTCTCTGACCTACCACGATGTGATTAGTTACCTTTATTGTCATGTCACCTCTTTTTCTAACCTACCACGATGTAATGAGTGACCTTAATGTCACATCACATCTTTATTTGACCTTCCAAGTTATGATAAGTTACATTTATCGTCATGTCGTCTGTTTTACTGATTTACCATGATGTGATACGTTACCTTTATTGTCATTTCACTTGTTTATCTGACCTACAACAATGATATTATTTACCTTTATTGTCATGTCACCCCTTTCTCTGATGAAAAACTCTGGGTATGCGTCTAAAGCTTTTTTTGTAGCAGACGATATCTGAATCATACCAGCTGAAACATTATAAAAATCATATATTATTAATTATCAAATTCTTAATGTAGATAGCGGGACAGCATAGTAACTAGATATATACGGGTAATAATGTTCCGTTTTTGGTTTTTTTCTAGTTTTTTTATGGTGGCTACTCTGTATATTTAATTATTGCCAATGAAATAGCAGATACTCTATAGCTCCTCTTACATCTTTTGAAGACGTTTATGTCACAACCCATATTATTTCTTATACACAGGTATATTATAGGAGTAATACCACCATTCATATTCCCATATTAGTCTTTGTTAAATATGCACTACAAAAATGGGCAGAATTAATTTTATGTTCCTATTATCCTGGGTAGTACTGTACACAAAATTGACAAAATGATAATAATCATCACTGGAAGTTAACCATTCAAATTGTCACACTGATTTGCCTTGGACTCAGGCCGTTGGTTTTTATTTATATCCACATTATTTCACATTTTCTAATCAGAGGCCTATTACAGATTTGATTCACATTTCATTATGACGTGAGCTTTATAGCTCAATTGTAGGAAGTCTACGGTGATCAAAATATAATTGTTTAAATCCACTTTCTTTAGACAAGTTGTACATTTGTCACATTGAAAATATTACAACATCTCTTTATTCTAAATTGTAATTTTGTGATTTAACTTAGTACATGTTGTGCCTTAAAACTAATTTATTTCATCGTTGTACTAAATAATTTACTTCTATACATTACATATAAAAAGAAGATGTGGTATGATGGCCAATAACAAATCTTCACAAAAGACCTAATGGCACACACATGAATAACTACAACTATATGCCATTATACGGCCTTCAACAATGACGAACATCCATACCAAAAAGTCGGCTTTAAACGGACCCAACATGACAATGTAAAACAATTCCAACGAGAAACTAACGGTCTTAATTTTGTACAAAAAAATTAACGAAATTTTTTTTTTTACTGAGCAACACACGACCCCTACTGAATTACAGGCTCCCAACTTGGACAGGTGCATACATTTTGTGATGGGCGTTTAGTTTTTAAATGTTATTGACATGTGTTTAAGATAAATAATAATATATTTTCAACATGGTAAACTGTTTCATTAAATATCTTTATGCTCACGTTTCCCAGACGATTCCATTCTCGATGCTACATTGACAGTGTCACCAAACAAACAGTACCGAGGCATCTTAGTACCTACTACTCCAGCTACAACTGGACCTAAAGACCAATAAATCGATATGAGAAAATATGGTAATGAAATAATTTTCGGGATTGGAATTTTCATTTTTTATTTTTAAGACCATTATTCATGAGTTATTATCATTGCTTTATCAGTTTGCAATTATACTCTATTCTCAATTTTTTAACACTCCATTATTTTCCTTTATCATGTAAACACTATCAAAGCCCGCGGTAATCACGAGAACTGCATCTTGAATGAAAGTTTATAAGACACTTGTACATTTGTTGACCTTTTGGAAAATAAAATTGAGAATGGAATGGGGAATGTGTCAAAGAGACCACAATCCGACCAAAAAACATAAAACAGTCGAAGGCCACTAGTTGGTCTTCAATATATATATATATTTATATTTTTCATCAAATGTAAATTATAACTCTCAACTGTGAGATTTATTTGTTTCATTGGCTTTTATTATTATTGTTATTAATATCATGTTCATTAGGGAGCCTCGGTGGCCGATTTTCTTAGTGGTTGACCAACTGTATCATGAGCCAGTAAACACTGAGTTTGTGAGTTCGAAACTTGCACTGGGAAGATGCACTCGACACCAATATTAGTAAACTAGGATTGTCAGGTATTCTACCGAAGTCAAATGGTTTTCTCCGGACACTCTTGCTTCCTACACCAATCACTAATGGATCTCCCTGATATAGGATAATAGGGGTGATAGTGGCGTTAAAAACCAATCCATCAATTATCATGATTATTATTACCTGAATTGATACCTATTCTCACTTTCCATTTTTCCTGTGGTAAATGAGGAACTGTAGCTTCACTGACTGTACTCATGATCTCTAAAGACATTGATGCCACTTCTGTTGCATGTCTTGTTCTGTTCTTTGCAGCCACTGGTAAGCCCGAGGCAACCATGTACGCATCGCCTGGAACAAATCAGCTGTACTAGACATATGACTAAAGCTAATCCGGAAAAAAATTAATAAGAGAACTTCATGATATTTCATGTCATACATCGGCTCTAAATCATCCTTAGGCACATTTTCAAAGACTTCAACTAATTTAGTACAAGGACAAAATCGTGAAAATATCAACAGAGACAAAACAAAATGAAACCAGATAAACTATATTGTTTTAATGCAATCAGTTTAATTATAACACATTGAATTTCCTAAATAGTAATAAGTCAACTGAAAGACATAGACCAGCAATTGACCACCTTAGTTTATGTGCCATTATGCGGAGAAAGTGTCTTAGTTCAACTTGACGTGACTACATGTATATATATTCAACACACACAAAAAGGGTGCCCCTTTGAAACATGAATTTGACATCTGAATGGAAATTCAGTCATGAAACCCCGGCAACAGGGTCTCATTTGGTTCCTATGATAATGTCGTATATGAACGAACTATATGTTCCACTAGATGTTGATACACAAACAATTATTTAATATATTATGTATGAATTAATTTACTTTAGTCATGTGAAGTATACAGTGTGTCCCTTTGATGTCTGAAAATTCATATCTGAAAACATTTTTAATGGCAACTGAAAATTATGCTAAGGCAATTGGACACTAACGGTGTCATTGACTTTTTTGTGTATGCCTATTTGAAGTTATAAATTCCTCAATTTACGCAGTTGTATAAATTACATGTATTCCATTTAACATGTTTTTCTATACATACCTATAGTTTCTACTTTATACACGTCAAAAGCCTCAAGTTTAGCGTCCATCATAATATATAATAGATTCAACATATAGATAACCTGCATTGGAGAACTTTTGGAACATATGTCAGTGAAACCAACAATATCAGAAAAATATACTGACACTGAATCATAATGCTCCGGAATTATCGTCATTTTTTTCATCATTCTCCTGGCTATGGATATGGGAAGCAGCTGATACAACAATTGTTCTGAACGTCTACGTTCCTTCTCAAGGTCATACGTTTTGTGCCTAAGTGAATTCGCGAATTGTTGAAGTTTGTTTGTGAGTCTGTATACGAGGATCACAGTTATCGGAAACAATAATATCGCACAAACCATTTTTATCACATTTATAATCAAATTTGTTTTTAACGACGTTACGTAGTCTTCCAGCATTTCTATTATTTCCTGAAATAAAAAAAGTCATTGTATGTAAGCCTCGAATGTAACTCCACGATTAAGTCTGATCATCGGCTTTGTTGTTACATTTGTAACTTAACGGTGGGCGCAGATGGAGCAGGATATGGTCACCCATCCGGACAAACAGAGATTTCTCCATGTTCGTTTTGGGTTTGTTTTGCTCAGTCTTTTGTGTTCTTTATTATGTTTAATATACCGCTGTCTTTTGATCCTTTTTTTTAGTGTATTCAATGAAATTGTCAGGTTTTATTCCGACTAGCGATTTGTATATTCATTAGGTATATATATCTTTCTTCTCTTTTTTAATAAAAAATCATTAAAATCTCTAAACATTCCTGTAAATAAATGATTAAACTTTTCATGTCTAGTTCCCCCTTTCATGATTTTTTCTTTCTTTAAAAGTAATGTCTTTCATTTAAACGAAACATACAAACTCTGTCTTTCCATAATAGTATCTACCTGCGATAAGATATCTTGTATTTCTTTCAGCAAATCTATATAACTAGTGATGTTATTGAACCATAAGATACTGGTTTCAACAGATCCATGAGTACAATTATTAGTCAATATGTCTGACCTCATGATGTTAATATCTGATTCTAGTTCACTTGAGGTATAACGACTATTTATTTGTTGTTGTACTGTGGTAGAATATTGCATACTTCTTTTTAAATAGCTTGCACCAAGTGTTGTTTTTTCTTTATACCACAAAAGTTCTGGTAATGCAACACTACCTGCAAATATTTTTTTATAATTGGTTATGATGTCTATACATGTAGCTTGAAGTATCAATTAGATATATACAGAAAGGTTTTATTAAATATATATTTACATTCTATTCTATTCAATCTAATGGTAGTAGACAATGTAGGGTAATTTTTAAAAACGGGTATGTTTACTAAATGCATACAAATACCTTTGTACATACATCTTGATCATTCAGTGATCACATGGCATAGTATCATGCAGATTCCATAAAAAACTACATATGTGTAAATAGGGGGAAAATCTGAGATACCAATTAAGGTTAAGGTCAGAAAAATCATTTGTCAATATATTATATATAACAAGTGTTTCGTGGTTGATGCACTGTCCTCTTGTATCCATCATAAGTCGTATTAAAGTGTAATGTACTATATGGCATTATCGCAATCTGTGATTCAAACGTCAAAGAAGCGTACAAAGATGATTTCGTACATATGTTCAGGTAAATTGAAAAACGAGAATACATAAACAAATTCATGAATCATTTACAACAGCATCTAATTACGTTAACTTTGCTTTAAAAGGTCAGTATAGCTACGATAAGATAAAACAATATGATGAATATACTTTTGAACTAAAAAACCTTGACAAATTCAATTGGACGTACGTTCCGTTTGTTCAGATATTCATGTAAGTTAATATCGGGTTATATGCCCATTGACAGTCGTTAGACACGCAATGTGTATGCAAAATCTTAAGTACATGTGTTGTGAATGCTTATTTTAAAATTTTGAATATCCCTCTGGTATCTTTCGTCCATCTATGCCAACTCTGATGTTAGGAGTTCGGGCTTTGACTCCGACATTGATTGGCGAAGATTGGATGTTTTCATTCCATGTCGGAATGAGACGCCTGCTTTCGTTATAGAATATTATCAAGATTCACGACAAGGAAGTAAAACAACAACTATCAATCGGTCTTAGCTAACCATGGGGACTGTGCAGGTTTTATTTATTTTGAGGGTAGGGGTTTGAGGATCACGGATAGTTTTGTGATTGAGGTCGGTGCAATGATTTTTATCCATCTGATGAGGACAATTCACATATACTTTATACTGTCTTTATTTGTTTTTTGACACATCTATCAAAACACTTCAACTGTTATTCTATACGACTTTACTATCAGTATTTGCTATACCAAGAAATAAACCATTTTGATTGATATACTAACATGACCTGATTATGAATGTAATGAGCTTTTATTTGACATTGGCTTATGTTTATGTCTGATTTTTACCAGAGATAATGTATCGTTGAAATCTGATTATTTTTTTCAATTAAGGCTAGGAAGGCGTGCCTTACATTTCAAGAGAACACTATTTACATTTCAAGAGTACACTATTTACATTTCAAGAGTACACTATTTACATTTCAAGAGTACAAATAGCTTTTAGAAGGTCGGTTAAAATATCAACAACCATATTTGTTTACTAGGCTGCCACAGGAACTGTAGACACATGTTCTAATTGGCTGCATCTTTTTTTATATATAGTTTGGCATCTGTTAAATTTTATTTGAAATAAGGTTTTTGGTTTTTGGTATTGATTATTTGTCTGTTTGTCCTTGTTATGTTTAATCAGGCGTTGTCAGTTTATTTTCGATTTATGAGTTTGACTGTCCCTCTGGTATCATTCGTCCCTCTTTTACAGAGAGCATATAACGTAGAACTTAGTCCCTTTCAGTCGCCGTGCACCCATTTACAATGAAATGAACACAGTAAGGGTAGCAAGCTATGAAAGGACATGACAACGCACAATGTAAAGCGAATAAATGGAGATGGTCAGCTGCCTGATTTATTTCAGCTATACAAGGAATTTAAGAACTTTAACTATCAAAGTTACTTTCTTTTAAAAAATATAAAAATACTTGTGAACATACAGTACCACTCGTATAACGTAATTACTTATGGTTCTACAACTACTTTTGTTTCGTCTACTAGCATTACAGCCAGTCCTACTACTACTACTACTACTACTACTACTACTACTACTATTACTACTACTACTACTACTACTACTATTACTACTATTACTATTTCAACTACTACTATCGGATAGGCTCGTAGATAAAGGCAAAATTTGTAAACGGGGTGTTCAATAGTTATAATGTGACTGAGAACAAATTTATCCGGGTTACAAATCAAAACACACCAAATATAAGAGAAAAAAAAGGAATAATAAATACAGCAACACTGAGGTTCAACAAAAACAAATGCCCAATACAAATTGAAACGAAAATGTTGATAACACTGCAATATTCCTGACTTGGCACACGTGACTTTATATGTTGCAGCCCAGTAGTCAGAACAGAAGTATTTTCTACTTCATGAATAGATTACCTTAGCTGTATTAAGAAAACGTTTTAGAAATTTTGGTCATCAATTCTCTTAAAATTCGTCATTTTAACTTTTTAGAATCGAACATAACTTATGAGACTTTTGAAGACAAAACGCGCGTTTGGTGTAAATACAAATTTTAATCCTGGTATCTATGAAGTGTGTATTTGGGTGGTGATATTACGAAAAGAAAGTTAGTTTTATTCGGTCAAATAATTTTATTTACAAAGAATGTTGCAGATGTATTTAACCTTGAACTTTTACAAAGATTGATACTATTTTATCAAGTAAAGTGAAATGATCTTTGATGTTGACTTATCCATTATGGTTTTTTTTGTTATTTATATTCAAAGAACAAGATCAATACCGTCGTTTTTCTCTTTAACAATAGAGTTAACATTGCGATCTATGGCTGCCTTGTCGGATTTAATCAACAGTTATGTTATGACAATATAAGATTGTTTAAACATGAAAAGAAATAATTTCCCATATGATTCTGCTACGGTTCATTTTCATGGACTCATATGTCAAATAAGCTGCGATATTGTTCCTAAGTCTTATCGTTTGTGATAAATTCATCAACTAAACACTATCGATAAAAGGAGATAAAGTGTTGCAGTTTATCATTTTTTAAAGCAACCAACTTCACTGATATCAATATGGTTATAGAAATAATAAAATAAATGCATTCCTTGTAGTTATTGTATTATACTTTATTGCTTGATCAACAGTATAATTGTTGATATAAATCTTTAGCCTCTAGACTTCAACAGAACGACTTCTGTCGTGATATTGTACAATCGTGGTATTTGTTTGAATATATTCTTGTGTGCGTAATAGTTCCCAAAGTACCGGGATTATAATTTAATACGCCAGACGCGCGTTTCGTCTACATAAGACTCATCAGTGACGCTTAGATCAAAATAGTTATTAAGCCAAGCAAGTACAAAGTTGGAGAGCATTTAGGACCCACAAAAGTTTTGCCAAGTACGGCTGAAGTAATTTTCTCCTGGGACATCCTTAGTCGTAATTGACTCTATAGCATCTCGATGCTCTTTGACTAAAACTTTGAATTGGGCCTTTCATATTTTTGTATTGAACTGTCACTTTTGAGCCGTATGCAGACAACACTTACATCTGACGTTGACCATTACAACAGATAAAGCTTTATTCGTAAACTATGCAGCTCGTTTGATGTTCACGTTTAGCAAACAGTTAAAAGTAAAAAACAAAGACACTCCGAGGAAAATTCAAAACGTAGACCATCATCAAACGACAAAAGTGATACTCTTAAACACTTTAAACGAATGGACAAAACTGCTGTCATATTTCTTCCTTGGTACAGGCTCTTTTTTATTTTATTTTTTTCTTATTCAAACACATATATTGAGCTATAACGGATCAGGAACTTCGTTGGTGAATTTAAATGACTTTTATTTTTCATTGAAGAATGTATGTTACGATACATTTTAATAAAAATGAAGCCATAGTAGAATTGTCATAAAGATATTTGATGTAAGCATCTAGTAGTACATACTATTGTACGGCATTCACATATTAGCCTATCCAATACTTGGATATATAATACAGCGACAAACATGACCAAATATGAAACAATTCACATTTGTAAGACCACACGACTTAGAACAAAGTATTTGACATAGACATTTAATTTTTGCTGACTCCCAGAAGCATTTTTTGGTTTCAGTTTGTTGTTGGGTTGTTTTTGTGGTACATTTTACAACGATTAAAACATCATCCTCCATTGATGATAAAGTGTCCACACCACGACAAAAATTATTCCGCACTATTGATGAGGCAGTAGAAAATATGCACTTTATTCGAATTCTAATCTAGATAACATCAAAAAGAAAAATGCAACCGCTTTAAAATTCATTTTCAATTACTAACCATTAAAGATCAAGTCTTCAAGCAAAAACAAAAATTAATTTAGTAAGCCATTCTTTGATATTAAGATCAAGAAATTCAACCTAAAAAAAGTTACGTCATATTGAAAAGGTTTTTCTATGAATAACGTGACTCTTTAATGAACAGAGATAGAAAACTGATACGTTTAATGAAAGTCGTATATTTTGCATTATGATTTTGAATGTATCATTTTTAAAGGAAATTAGTTAAAAATTATAATATCTTCTTACAACAAAAAATCAAAACAATATGTTATATATTGAATGAGTCCGGATTTTATTTTTGGATTTAACTTCATCAGTTGAGCGCAAAGCCGAATATTAGAAAGACAGAATTATAAGAACCGAAACAATTGAAAAGACCTTAACCAAATTGACATAAAAGAATTAGCCAAAAACATCTAAAGTCAACTTTTCTTGATGAGGTTGAAACCTAAGAGTCTAATAAACAGATAATTACAGATTGGTTTGTTAAAAACCATTTCATTACCAAATAACCATTTACTAGAATGGTGATATCCTCGGATATTGATAGTCAACCAGCAGAGGTACCGACCCAGTGCTTAAAAACATAAAAAAAACACGCTATTATTGCATGCGTCAAGCGGTCGTTTCAGTATTTACCCTCATCAGAAATAATACATTTGTCCATGTTTGAAAATCATAATTTCAAGAGATTTGAAATAGAAAAACTTTCAAAATGCTGAAAATGTAATGGTAGTAATCAAAAATCTGTAATACCTAAATTTCAAGTACAAATTTAGTACTGTAAAAACAGGTCCCTAAATATTACAATAATTTTAAAGTAGCAAAATAGTACTGTATATTAAAAGTAAATATCCAGTACTACAGATTTTTAGTACAGAAATAGTACCTATGCAAAAGTAGCTGTGTATATTTGCTAAGATCTATATGTTCGTTGTTTTCGTCTTTGATGTATATTTTTTTCCATTGTTAATCGTACAAAATCTTTCTCTCATACTAATGTTATGATCTCTTGTATGACATATCAATCAAATAAAGCAACAACCACTGAACTCCGAATTGAGATAGGTAAGGATAAATTCTTTCAAACTAGACTAGGGGTCAATTACATTGGAATGTAATTATTTAAATTACACATTACATTGCAAAAATGATCAATTACACTAATTACACGTTACAAAGTTTTTGAAATGTAATTAATTAAATTACAATTACATTCCATCATGATTCTTTTTATCAATATACGACATGTGTAAAATCTTCATGTAACCATAGGTTTAAGCATTGCATTTGATATTCATTAGTTATCTAATGTTTTGCCATTTAGTCTAAATCTCTCTGGTCTTAAAACTTTGACAGCAATTCTAAAAATAGCCTTTCGAATGGAGCTAATCTGGCAGATATTGCTTAATCAGAACATTGAAGTTCCATGATCAGAAGATCGTCATACTGATAGGAGAAGGAATTTGTTCCTATTGACTTGCCACTACATTAAGGGGTATTTTAACATCTCAGAAATGAAGTCATTTTAATTAAACATAATAAAGAAATTATAAATAAATAAAAAAAAAAAAAAAATTCACTTTAAAAGTATTAAAAAGTGTGCCTGTCACAATATTGAATTTGTTTTTTAGTACATTATATATATAATGTCTAAAGATAAGCAATAGTTTGCTAATTAGATAAAATACATGTAATAATGGTATTGCCACTGGACATTTCTAATCGGATTAATTGCTGTTTGTTTTTATAGCTGTTAATTTTTATTTCTATAATCCTTTTGTGTATACAAATTTGACAAAATAATTGAGTGCATTGAATGTTAATTCTAAATGAACTGTATAAGAATGATTTTTCACAATCACACATTTATTTGTTTTTGTTTAACAAGGTGATTATATATAATTAATTATTTATTAATCTGTTTAGTTAATAGATCTTTCTTAAAAACTGAGTAACACTATCACATGTTCCTCAAATTTTTTAAGACTATTTAGAAAAAATGTGTAGGTCAAATAAATAATATAAAAATATCAAAATAAATTACAGACTTCATATATTAAAGACGTATGTGATATCAATATTTGAAAAAAATAAATATAATTTTACAATATATATTATTAAACACAAATCCTTATCTTTAACATCATACAAGTACATGTAATTGAAATGTTATTCAATTACATGTACTTTTTCAATGTTATTAATTAAATTACCATTCATGTAATTTATAAAATGCTCAATTACACATTACATTCAATTACATGGAAAATGGTAATGCATTACACCTAATTACCATTACATTTTCAATTAACCCATCCCTGTTTCAAACCATTTTATTATCCACAGCATCAGAAAATACTGACACTTCGTGGTTTGTACGAGAGCTTTACAGCTCAGGAGCGTAAATAGCGAGACCGTCTGTATGGTGTATAGCATATACAAATCACCATTTCTAAGACTCGTTGATGATTAATATTCGTTTGATCATGCTTAAGAATGGTTATTTGAGAAGATCAAACGCTTTTTAGTTAATTAAAAAGATGAGTTTAGGACATGTCATTTCTACAATGGTAATTGTTATAAATAAGGTTAAGGTTTTATCTTGAACGCAGGTATATGATCTCAATACTGCATAAAACGTTTATTAATTTGACTTTTACATTAAGTGTCTGCATTATATACACTTTAATGCTGGATCACTCACTCTTCTGGTTGAAATGCATTGATCTAGACATTTCAATTTTCAGAGATTAACCTGTGTAATTGACAAACATTATATACCTGTACTTTTTAAAAAGGTTAAAGCAGAATACATTAATTAGATGCACTGTAAAGTATGTGGTTGATTAGTACTGGTAAATGATCATGTAAATCAGTTATTTTACACAAAGTCATTTAAATTAGCTTAAAACTGTATGTGCATATTTAATGCAATACTTCATACAACATGCGTTCTAATGACTGCTCAATTAATTAAACTTGATTTCAATTTTTATCATCTACAAAAAACATGGAATTTGATTCTAATTCAGTTGTTATGAATGTCTAATTGACATATACGTTGATGTAATGTATTTCATATGAACTCATTTATTAAGAAACAGTTCACTCGACCAGTAATGGCTAACTAAGTGTTCACGGTTATTGGTGGTTTATCCATTGTTTTGGTAACATATGATGGAGAGAGAAACATATCCATCCAATCGTGATCCCGTTAGCAACGTTAAATTTAATGATGTCATACGCACTCTACGGAAAGCACGACTTTAGTTGTTTTTTCCAAAATAAAGGTATCTACAAATTGTAATGTTATAATTTCGAGAATGTTTTAACTTTCAAGAAATATATGCATCTTAATAGTCAGCGGTCGATTAAGAAATGTTTGTATAAATGAAAAGATTTGAAATATTGCAATTACACCATAAATATATATCTTCAGCTTATCTACCTAGCTTTGAAACTAAAGTAGTTTTATTGATTTGTAATGAAGATGATATAATGTAATGTTTTTTTTTATCATTTCCATGAAATCTGATTTGTATCTGATAGATATGCGATGTTAAATAACTTCAGTTTATGACAAACGGATGTCATTCTGAAAATTTTCTCATCAAATTCTACAGTAATAATTAGCTACTAACGCTGTGTTTTTTTACAAATTGAAGGTGCAGTTATAACAATAAAACTGAGATTGAAAACGGGAAATGCTTTAAAGAGACAACAACCCAAGCACAAAGATAAAAAGAAAAAAAAAAGTTCAAATTATTAAGCTCTCAAAATAAAAAAAAATAGTTAAAATTACTCTTACAAGCAAAAGTATGTTGTCAAATCAAAGAAGACTATATTGCAACTGTACTATAAAAGTGATAACATTAGTGGGAACAAAGTATAACAAAGATATCATATTAAATTCTGAATAATTGTTTAATCATAGAACAGGCACTTTGGCCGATGCGGGCTTTATAAACAATTAAGTTCTGCATTATGATACCAACTTACTCATGTGTCATGCCACATTTATTTTTCATGGTGTTGTTGTAAATTAAGTAAGGAATCAAGTCCTGATAAAAGGTCGTAATTTATGATCTGTTAATATAAGTATTAAAGGAAGAATGAACTGTTTATTCAATAACCTATTACATACTTCCAATGTGAATTTCATAAAATACGATTGAGAATAATGATTATAAAAATAATATATCAATATGAGGATTTTAAAGAAGAAGAGATATGAAAACAGTCATATGGAAACAGAGGAATAGAGCTGTTTCATTGGAAAATATATATTATCTTCTTCGGACGCAAAATATTTTAAATGTGTCGTTTATTTTTCTTTCTTTCATTTTTTTCTATTTTATATCGTTTATTGGTAAATTTTAAACAGATAATGAGTTGATTTACATTACTCTTATGTATCAATGGATTAATAGTCCTTAAACTTGTACATCTATAATTACCAAATAACGTGCGATGCATTAGATAGATAAGAAAGGTTAATCTTTGTTGTAGATCAATATCAAATATCAATATGTGTATGGTATGTCTCGCAGTGTTGACTTTAAGCATATATTCAAATCAAACACAAAACTCCAGTAGCAGAGACTACTATCATGTTTTGCAACTCTAGAAAATGAAAAGATATTTTTATATATTAAAGTGTAATTCGTTTGATCTCACTTCTTCATTGGTCAAAAATCAATAGTTACTACTAATTGTTATTTCTACTTAAAGAATGAAATTGACCAATTCTGGTATATGGTCTATAAAACAAAAATGAAATTGAAAAATTCTGGTATATGGTCTATAGATCAAAAATGAAATAGATTCCTCCACCGTATCTCGTTTTATAAGATATCATAAATCAGTAAGTCTGTCGTCCAAACGTATATCACGAATCTCACATCAAAGAAAACATATAAAGTGTTTAATACGGCACATTCTATATGTGTACTCCTGTGTCAAGTCAGGATCCTGTAATTCAGTGGTTGTCGTATTTTGATATGTTACATGTTTATTTTTCGTTCATTTATTTTGTACATAAATTAGACCGTTAACTTTCTCGTTTGAATTGTCATTTCGAGGTTATGAATATGTGTCCATGCGCTAAGTTCTTTGCTCATTTTTTAAGGCCGTATAGTGACATTTAGTTGTTAATTACTGTTCAATTTGGTTTCGTCTGGAGAGCTGTCTCATTCACACATTATCTTCCTTTTTGTATAAACATCGTATTTGTTTGAAATTTTGTTTTAGCATATGTATCCCCATTTTTTAAACGGCATTTTAACATTGGTATCAGAACTAAATTATCGTTTTTTTTTCTCAAGCAGTACGATATCATATCATTTGTGTTCATCAAGGGTTTTTTCTGTAGGTTGTAAATTTCTTTATTCTGTAATATGTTTATAGAAACAAATTCAAATGTCCTGTACAGTTTTTTTTTTTAAAACGAGTGTAAGCCTATTAGGTTTTTTTATTCTGTTTCAGTCATTATGCTGTAGGTTGTTTTTAGTCTAGCGTTATGTTTTGTTTCCGCGTTGGTATGTCTTAGTGTTTTTCCATTGTTAATTAATATTTAATCGACTTAAATTTCATTTAATGATGCTTGAAAATATTTAACTTTTTTAGATAAGATGTAAACATGTGATATCATTACCTTTCGCATAATATACTCCACCCAATGCTCGTTCCAACCCAGCTTGTTCTTTACTTAACACAATCATATGATACGCTATTAATGGTTGCCAGCTTGTTCCAGTTATATATTTCGCGTCTGTTATAACAGAGCCTAACCAATCTAATATGATGTCATTATCATAAGAGTAAAATCTTATTACTTCACTAGAACTTTTGTTAAGGCTATCAAAAGTATTTCTATGTTCCTGTAGTCGTTGAAAATATGTACTTCTGGAACGGAAGTGTCCAGGGATAGACAACGATATCCATTCTTCTAGAGCGTTTAATGACATGTCTGTTATTGTCCGTTTATTTTTTAGAACTGGTAGAATATCCATCCTTCCTGAAGAAACATACATGGTTGTGATTCCCCTTTCAATTTGTAAATTGTGGACGAGTAGTCCAATTTCTACACTAAATTTTATATCTGCTTCCACTTTGTTTTGTGTCACAACATGATTATTATCATAAGCAATAGTTATACCTCCTTGAATTACTAGAACAATAATAGGTATGATAGTCAATACTAATATTTTAACGAGTATGATATGTTGTCCACGTTTAGTCGAAAGATTTGAGTTGCAAGTGCAACAGCTCTTAAATGGAACAAATAAATCTGGTTGATCCATATTTATTTTGCAATACAGATACTAAGTTCGTAAATAGTCTTCGAATTATGCTGTGTAAAGGTTGCGATCTGTAATGTAATGAAAACGCTACTGTCGATATGTAAAAATATTGATGAAAATTAAGATCTTTCAGGAATATTTTTTTCTACTGATTTTTTTTTTCAATCTGCGCGAACAATATCACAAAATAAATATTGTCTAACTTATATTTCATCAATCTTGTGCTGCAAAGTAAAGTTGATGTAGAAAAGATTAAAGGACTGTATTGATTATAAAGTATTTCATGACAGTCCTGATTGGCTGAAAGGTATCTGGTGTAGGAATATGGTTGATTATCTCGATTCCTCTTAAGCATTGCATTTTTTGTTAGGAAGTATTGTGTTTCCAATGGATTTAGATAAAGTTTATAGTGTTTGAAAGCTCATTATTATTGAGATTTTTTTTTTTTTTTAATTATTTTTTGGTTACATCATATCTTTGATGAGAGCACGTCTTACGCAAAACAACTTTACAAAACTTGTTTTCATTTTTAAAAAATTGAATAGATCGTTTTCACAAAGTTTGCCGTTCAACATGTGAATTGGTTACGTCGAGTTACATGTATACAGGAAAACCTGCAAATGGCAAAGCCCTAGGTATTCTCTTCTCATGAAAAGGTAAAACTATAAAATCTCAAGATTGGAACCGGAAAGTTCCTTAATCAAATGGCAACACAAAAGCTTTAACACAATAAACGATACAGGCATATTCTTACGTAAAAAACAGTAAAATTAATCTAGTTTTAAAGATATCGAAACATCTCACTGATATGGCAGTCGCATAGCATTCCCACTTTGTGACATTTGTCCATTTTGGATTATATGATATAGTACTCAATAACAAGTCTGTTCTTCATGTTAAACGTAAGAATATCAAACAGTCATTAATCATTAATAATACCTATTACCAGAATTTTATATCTTAATTGACTTTAAGATATTTAAATATCAATGAATTATATGTTATATAAGCACTGCAACGCAGAACTAGATATTTCATAATGCATGTATACCCAAAGTGTATGCATACGTTCCGAATATGTCTTAAGTACTGGTTTTGAATATGACTAATGCGAGACACCAATATTGCAGCATTTTATATGAATAATAATTAATATTATCACCAAAATATATTTTTTTTTATTTAAGCAGAAAACGCCTTTTTGATTTATCAACATTGTTATGATTGAGAAAAGAAATAAACTAGTTTTGTAAATTTGGCCAAATAATATTGCTTTTTAAATTTGTATATTTAGGTCTTTCCACCTTTCCGTGGAAAGACCTATTGATTTTGTTCTGATTATTATTATAAGGTCTTTCCACCTTTCCGTGGAAAGACCTATAGGTTTTGTTCTGATTATTATTAGGTCTTTCCACCTATCCGTGGAAAGACCTATTGAATTTGTTCTGATTATTAGGTCTTTCCACCTTTCCGTGGAAAGACCTATTGAATTTGTTCTGATTATTATTATTATTATTATTTTTTTTTTTTTTCTTCCGCCTAATTTTTTTTCTTGCGTATTATTGATGTTTCAAAAGATGTCGCTTAGATATTTGGAATATGGTATCGTATAGTTTATACGCTTTAAAACTTTACAACTGTGTAACAAAATACTTTACGTTGTAAGAGTTATCTCCCCAAACACTGTTTTTCTTGTGGCCACTACTCCTTCGCAACCGTTAAAGATTACGACAAATTTATTTTACCAAATTGCTCGTTACATCTTCAGGATTAGGATATTCATTTGGACCGAAGCTTTACGGAGACTCCATATGAGAGTTATTCCCCCTTTTCTATTTAATTAAGTGATATGCATTTCTAAATGGTAAACCATAAGTGATAAAGACATAGGGTCTTTAGATTTGGGGTCCTTGGTCGAAAATAATAAAAATGAGGTCAAGGTCAAAGGTCAAGGTCATATTCTAAATTTTGATTTTGGCTTATTTTCATTTATTTTCAAATACCTTATGACATATCGACAAATAATTTTTCATAAATTGTTAGTTGCGACATGTCCTTACTTGTATATTTTGATTGAAAGGGTGCGCAGACAATAAATGGGAGTTTTTGCCCATCTTACATTTAGAATTACGCGTAAAGTGATATTACTAATAAACCAAACATATTAAAGACCTTGGGTCTTTTGATTTAAGGTCCTTGGTTTGTGAACTTGAAATTGAGGTCAAGGTCATAGGTTGATATGACGTTCTAGAATTTGACCTTTGCTTTAAATTCATATAAATACATCATAAAGCCATAGGAACTAACATTTTAAACTGATTTTTAATATTTCAATATCAAAATAGATCTTTACTAGTGGAAAGACCTACAATTGTTCTCTGAACAATTGGTTTTTAATTATTTTTTTTTTCTTCCGCCTAAATTTTTTTCTTGCGTAGTATTGATGTTTCAAAAGATGTCGCTTAGATATTTGGAATATGATGTCGTATAGTTTATACGCTTTAAAAATTTACAATTGCGTAACAAAATACTTTACGTTGTAAGAGTTATCTCCCCAAACACTGTTTTTCTTGTGGCCACTACTCCTTCGCAACCGTAAAAGATTACGGCAAATTTATTTTACCAAATTGCTCGTTACTTCTTCAGGATTAAGATATTCATTTGGACCGAAGCTATCCGGAGACTCCATATGAGAGTTATTTCCCCTTATGCATCTGATATAAGTGATATGCATTTCTAACTGGTAAACCATCAGTGATATAGGCCTAGGGTCTTTGGATTTAAGTTCCTTGGTCCAAAAAAATGAAAATAAAGTCAAGGTCAAAGGTCAAGGTCATATTCTAAATTTTGATTTTGGCTTACTTTCTCTCATTTTCAACAACCATGAAAGATATTGACAAATTATTTTTACTAAATTGTTAGTTGCGACATGTTGTAACTTGTAAATTTTGGTTGGAAGGTTGCGTAAACAATAAATGAGAGTTTTCGCCCATCTTATATTTAAAATCATGCCTAAAGTGATATAACTCATTAACCATACATATTAAAGACCAAAGGTCTTTTTATTGGAGGTCCTTGGTTGGTGACCTTGAAATTGAGGTCAAGGTCAAAGGTTAATAGGACGTTCTAGATTTTGACCTTTGCTTTAAATTCATATTTATACATTATAAAGTCATAGGAACTGAAATTTTAGATTGATTTTTAATATTTTGATCTTTACTCGTGGAAAGACCTTCAATTGTTCTTTGAACAATGGGTTTTTAATTAGGTCTTTCTACCTTTCCGGTGAAAGACTTATTGAATTTGTTCTGATTATTATTTTTTTTTTCTTCCGCCTAAATTTTTTTCTTGTGTAGTATTGATGTTTCAAAAGATGTCGCTTAGATATTTGGAATATGATGTCGTATAGTTTATACGCTTTAAAAATTTACAACTGCGTAACAAAATACTTTACGTTGTAAGAGTTATCTCCCCAAACACTGTTTTTCTTGTGGCCACTACTCCTTCGCAACCGTAAAAGATTACGGCAAATTTATTTTACCAAATTGCTCGTTACTTCTTCAGGATTAAGATATTTATTTGGACCGAAGCTATCCGGAGACTCCATATGAGAGTTATTTCCCCTTATGCATCTGATATAAGTGATATGCATTTCTAACTGGTAAACCATCAGTGATATAGGCCTAGGGTCTTTGGATTTAAGTTCCTTGGTCCAAACAAATGAAAATAAAGTCAAGGTCAAAGGTCAAGGACATATTCTAAATTTTGATTCTGGCTTACTTTCTCTTATTTTCAACAACCATGAAAGATATTGACAAATTATTTTTACTAAATTGTGAGTTGCGACATGTTGTAACTTGTAAATTTTGGTTGGAAGGGTGCGTAAACAATAAATGAGAGTTTTCGCCCATCTTATATTTAAAATCATACCTAAAGTGATATAACTCATGAACCATACATATTAAAGACCAAGGGTCTTTTTATTGGAGGTCCTTGGTTGGTGACCTTGAAATTGAGGTCAAGGTCAAAGGTTAATAGGACGTTCTAGATTTTGACCTTTGCTTTCAATTCATATTTATACATTATAAAGTCATAGGAACTGAAATTTAAGATTGATTTTTATTATTTTGATCTTTACTCGTGGAAAGACCTTCAATTGTTCTTTGAACAATTGGTTTTGAATTAGGTCTTTCTACCTTTCCGTGGAAAGACCTATTGAATTTGTTCTGATTATTATTTTTTTTTTTCTTCCGCCTAAATTTTTTTCTTGCGTAGTATTGATGTTTCAAAAGATGTCGCTTAAATATTTGGAATATGATGTCGTATAGTTAATACGCTTTAAAAAATGTACAACTGCGTAACAAAATACTTTACGTTGTAAGAGTTATCTCCCCAAACACTGTTTTTCTTGTGGCCACTACTCCTTCGCAACCGTAAAAGATTACGACAAATTTATTTTACCAAATTGCTCGTTACTTCTTCAGGATTAGGATATTCATTTGGACCGAAGCTATCCGGAGACTCCATATGAGAGTTATTTCCCCTTATGCATTTGATATAAGTGATATGCGTTTCTAACTGGTAAACCATCAGTGATATAGGTCTAGGGTCTTTAGATTTAAGTTCCTTGGTCCAAAAAAATGAAAATAAGGTCAAGGTCAAAGGTCAAGGTCATATTCCAAATTTTGATTTTGGCTTATTTTCTCCTATTTTCAACAACCGTGAAAGATATTGACAAATTATTTTTACAAAATTGTTAGTTGCGACATGTTGTAACTTATAAATTTTGGTTGGAAGGGTGCGTAAACAATAAATGAGAGTTTTCGCCCATCTTATATTTAAAATCATGCCTAAAGTGATATAACTCATTAACCATACATATTACAGATCTAGGGTCTTTTTAATTGAGGTCCTTGGTTGGTGACCTTGAAATTGAGGTAAAGGTCAAAGGTTAATAGGACGTTCTAGATTTTGACCTTTGCTTTAAATTCATATTTATACATCATAAAGTCATAGGAACTGACATTTTAGATTCATTTTTAATATTTTGATAATAAAATAGATCTTTACTTGTGGAAAGACCTTCAATTGTTCTTTGAACAATTGGTTTTTAATTATTATTATTTTTTTTTCTTCCGCCGAATTTTTTTTCTTGCGTAGTATTGTTGTTTAATAACATGTCGCTTAGATGTTTAAAATATGATATTGTATAGTTTATACGCTTCAAAAATTTACAATTGCGTAACAAAATACTTTACGTTGTATGAGTTATCTCCCCGAACACTGTTTTTCTTGTGGCCACTACTCCTTCGCAACCATAAAAGATTACGACAAATTTATTTTACCAAATTGCTCGTTACATCTTTAGAATAAGAATATTCATTTGGACCGAAGCTATCCGGAGACTCCATATGAGAGTAATTCCCCCTTTGTTATTTGATTCAAGTGATATGCATTTTCAACTGGTAAACCATAAGTGATAGAGACCTAGGGTCTTCAGATTTGAGGTCCTTGGTCCAAAAATAATGAAAATGAGGTCAAGGTCAAAGGTCAAGGTCATATTCTAAATTTTATTTTGGCTTATTTTTACTTCTTTTCAAATACCGTATGACATATTGACAAATAATTTTTCATAAATTGTTAGTTGCGACATGTCCTTACTTGTATATTTTGGTTGAAAGGGTGCGCATACCATAAATGGGAGTTTTTGTCCATCTTACATTTAGAATTACGCGTAAAGTGATATTACTCATTAACCAAACATATTAAAGACCTAGGGTCTTCTGATTTAAGGTCCTTGGTTTGTTACCTTGAAATTTAGGTCAGGTCATAGGTTAAATGGACGTTCTAGATTTAAACCTTTGCTTTAAATTCATATAAATACATTATAAAGCCATAGGAACTAACATTTTAAACTGATTTTTCATATTTCAATATCAAAATAGACCTTTACTAGTGGAAAGACCTTCAATTGTTCTCTGAACAATTGGTTTTTAATTTGTTTCTGTTTTCCTTGTTTTCTATGAAATGTTCTTTGTATATTAGGAATGGAAAAGAATCGGCACACTCAAATACAACAATTAACGATTTGATTGACAAACGTTCTGTCCGAAACTTAATAGCGTGGTAATGTTTTATTTGTATTGTATTGTTTGTTTGTTGTAGTTATTAGAAAATGTGGTATGAGTACCAATGAGACAACTGTATCAACTATATTCCAAAAGGTAAATCACAAAAAGACAGAACTCCAAGAAAAATTCAATGGAAAGTCCCTAATCACAAGGCAAAATCAAAAGACAAAACACTTCAAAAACTATTGAGGAAGAGGTGGAATCATTCGAAGGACCTGTATCAGTACAGGAATGTCTATCCTCTCTTAAACATATGAAGAAATCTAAATCACCTGGTATAGATGGATTCACTGTTGAGTTTAATAAATTGTTTTGGAATGATATTAAATTACCACTAGTATGATGTTTAAATGAGGCTTTAGAGTATGGAAAGTTCTCTATCACTCAAAGACAGGGACTCATTACCTGTATACCAAAGGAGGGTAAGTCAAAGTTTTATCTTAAGAACTGGCGACCTATCACACTTATGTGTGTAAACTATATGATAGCTACAGCCAGTCTAGCAAATAAATTTAAAAAGGTCTTGGTAAACATAATTAGTCAAACACAAAAAGGTTTTCTTAAAGGTAGGTATATTGGGGAATGCACTAGATTTATTTATGATTTGATGGAAAAGATAGAAAAAGACGACATTCCTGGACTTTTACTTTTAGTCGATTTTGAAAAAGCTTTCGACACAGTCGAATGGTCTTTTATATATGAGGCTTTGCAGTTTTATGGCTTTGACCATACATTTATAAATTGGATTAAGGCTTGCTACTGTGATGCTTCTAGTGCAGTGTTAAATAATGGTTATATTTCAGAATTTTTTTCATTAAAAAAGGGGGGGGGGGGTCCATCAAGGGGATCCTCCGTCTCCTTACCTATTTATTTTAGTGCTAGAATTACTAAATGCAGCTATTAAAAATGACCCTGATGTTGCAGGTGTAACAATTAATGACTCTGAATTTCTGTTGAGTCAATACGCTGATGATTCTTCCGTAGTCCTGGATGGTGACCAAAAATCCCTAAATCAGTGTTTATACTTGTTTGATAAATTTTCAGAATGTGCTGGACTTAGGTGTAATGTTGATAAAACCGAAGCCGTATAGATTGGGTCAAAAAAGGGTAGTATGGAAAAACTTTTGCCAGAAAAAAATCTTGTATGGAACCATTCTGGGAGGTTTAAACTACTAGGTATATGGTTTGTGCTTGCTAAAATGGATAAAAATCTATGTAATTTTACAGCCAAGATAAACAGTATCAAGTCATTACTCAATACATGGGCTTATAGAGACCTAACATATATTGGGAGGGTTGTAGTTATTAAGACTTTAGCACTTCCCATTTTGGTTCAAGTTCTGATTGTCCATCCAACCCCCCAACCCCCAGAAGGGGTTTTGAGGGAGATTCAGAATATATTTTTTAACTTCTTATAGAAAGGAAAACCTGATAAAGTGAAAAGGGCAGTGATAATGTCCGAACACTGTGATGGTGGTCTTAAGATGCCTAATATTTATTATTTTTGCTATGGTGTAAAAATGTCTTGGCTGTATAAATTATTAGATCCCCAAAATTACTCTCCATGGAAAGTCTTGCTACTTAGTTATATACAAAAATTTGGGGGGGGGGACAAGATTTTACACTTAAGTCAAGAAGGTGTACTTTATTTAGCAGAAAAAGTTAATCCATTTTGGCATGATATCCTGGTAAATTTTTCCAAGTTAAAAAATAAGCTTCAAGCTGAAAACAATACTGACATTTTGACCCAGTTCATATGGCTGAATCCGGACATCAAAATGGATGGAAAGATGATTGTGAGGTTCAAATATGTTGAAAATAGTATATTCTTCATTAATGATCTGATGTCAGATAATAATACATTATTTTCATATGATGAATTTAAAAAAAAGTATGATATCAATACTAATTTTGTAGAATTTTATAGTATTTTAAGTGCGATTCCAAAAAGATGGAAAAGTATAATAGAAGGTAGTTCAAAACTGGAAATTATTAAAAATAAATTAATAGATAAAGTTAAAAAGGAACCATTGTAAATTTTTCTATACATTATTTTTGGAGGATAATAAAGTATTATCTTTATCTTTCCGTGAAAAATGGGAAAGAGATTTAAATATGCAGATTGAAGATTAAAATGCTATTTATTCCATGCCCTTCATTATAACCAGAAACTCTTTTTTGCAAAACTTTCAATTTAAGATTGTTCATAGGATTCTACCATGTAATTCATTTTTATTGAAATGTAAATTAAAAGAAACTGAACTTTGTAATTTTTGTTCAGAATTTAAAGAAAATATTTTCCACATTTTTTGGGAATGTAATGTATCACAAAACTTCTGGCTATCCGTTATAGATTGGATTAAAAAATTATGGCATTCTCCTGCCTTTCAGTGCAAAAGAAGTCATGTTAGGTGTGTCTGAGGATTTTGTTAATAGTAAAACAGTTACCAATATTTTGTTGTTATTCAAATATTATATATACAAATGTAGATGTAAAAACATATCCCCCACAGAATATGGTGGAGTAGAATATTTAAAATATTGGATTAATATACTCTGTATGTTTCTTAACCCCTGTACAAAAAGTAAAAATTGATCAGAAATTGCATATGTTAGAAGCAGCTTTTATTTAATTTATTTGATTAATTAACAAAATATTTTTGTAATATTTATATATATATCTTATTATATCCATATGACATAATTGATTTATCAAGTATTACTTTATTTTCAAAATGTGTATCGAATACTGTAGTATGTAATATCACATGTTTCATCATCAAAAATAAAATAATTACAAAAAAAAACCACTTCAAAAACGAAAAGACAACAACTGTCATATTCCTGACTTGGTACAGGCATTTTCAAATGTAGAAAATGGTGGATTGAATTGGTTTAATAGCTCTATTTGTCGTGGCTCAGTACTTATACATCCCGTTATTGTGTTATTGTACTATATATATATATATATGAAAAAGATTTGTATTCTTGTTTTTCGCTTTGGCTAATGTTTATATGCACGTAGATCCCTCCGTTTGCGGAGCACCCCACGAGAGCTGAGAGGATACAGTTGAATTCGTGTACACTCCCTATCGAGAAAAATGGAGATGTATCACTTACGTATTTACAGTTGTTTTTTAATATTTACATGGACAATCCTCAGCCAACACGAGGGAGTGTTAGGACACCGGACATAATCTGTAATCATGATGTAGAAAGCCGAAGAACTCGGGGAAAACCATCCGGGAACAGACAAGAGACTTCAGCAGATTTGTCTCCAGGTCAGGGAGCAACTGATACCAACTGATGCCCTAAAGTACCCATTTTAATTTAAACTCCGGTCTGGGTACCAGAGATGTGTGTGAGAGGGTGAAAATCAACCTTCTGATGGTATTAGCACCCCATGTGAGAATCGAACTCAGAACCTGCAGCAAAGACATCTTTCTTAAAACCAGTAGACCACGAACTCACATGTTTTGCCTATATTGTTTTTAGCTTTACGTTTAAATTATCTTAATAGAAACGAGTAGTTACCTTCCACACAACAATATTGAGTTAAACCATTAACTGTACTGTGATCAAAACCCTTCATTTCTTGAGTAGCTTAATGTATCTTAACATTACCGTATGTTATTAGAAAAGATTTCGGTATGACCGCCTTTTATCATCAACTGTTTTAATCTCAGACTTATCAATCATGAAACGAGTACTGATATGAGCAAAAATTAGTTTTAGCAGCATATTTTACGTGAATAATAACAAAACAAATATATTTACGTCATGATCATTTTTCATCAACACAACTATTTTCAGTTTCAGCGTTTGAAAAAAGCAGATTATTTGATGTTTTGTTCAAGGACATTGCCAATATTCAATATTCTTTTAACTTATTTCAACTACTAATTCAGAAATACTTCCGTGCATTTATTATTACGATTTTGTCATTTTAGACCCAAATGCGATTTTTATTTTTACGATTGTTAGAGTCATTATCTAATATTTCGGTGACATTTTTAAATGCAAATAGTCGTGGAAAGTTAAAGACGACCTTCGAATTATACCAATGCAATTGTCAATACTTTAATTGAGGAATTGCAGAGGATTGTTTATCACAGAGTGTGTATGACAGCATTTCTTTAAATCAAAACGTGGATGGGTATGGTTCTCTCGTCGAAAATGCTCGATTGTTAAAGTTGAACATAAATAAACTGTTGTTGTCCCTGATTTAGTACACATGTCTTTTCTTTACTAATTCACTGTATTATTTAATATTTGTATAATTCGTTATTTTTAATCAGTGTCTTGCATCTAATTATCAGAAGCGCTCCAATAAAAATGTCAAAGTCAAATATGAAGTTAACTTAACTATACACTTTCATGACATCAGTCATTTTTGGATCTCAAAAGTCTAAGATTACATATGTTTTTATCGAACAATAACTGCAAGGACATCATGTATCTATTTCGCTATTCACGATACGATATTCCCGTGCTTGCATTTCCTATCATGATTTTCTTGATACAGGGTTGTTGCTCACAAAGAAGCTATTAAATCGAGAATTCCAAATAGTGAAGTTGAAATCATCTCTTCGTAAATTTTATGGACGCCATCCCGAGTTGGTTGACTCTATTGGAATAACCGCTTCACAAATGATATCGGATTATGCTCCTTACGTCGTAACTACAGTCCCCTTCCCTTTCATAAATGTAACCTATTGAATTAGAATATTTACCGGATTTGTTATCTCATAATCAACACGACGGTGCCACATGTGCTTACCCTTCCGGAGCACATCCGATCACCCTTTATTTTTTGGGGGTTCCGTGTTGCTTATTTTTAAGTTCTCTAGGTTGTGTTATGTGTACTATTGTTTGTCTGTTTGTTCTTTTCATTTTTTTGCCATGGCGTTGTCAGCTTATTGTCGATTTATGAGTTTGACTGTCCATCTGGTATCTTTCGTCCCTCTTTTACATAATTATATGGATAGGTTATAAGTGAATTTGACTGCTTTGACACTGATTAATATCCGACGCTTTGTCACTTTTTTGATAAATTATAGCTGACGGGATTTATCACAAACGATAGACAAAACAGTTAAAAAAAATATATAAGTGCCTTTTTTTTAAAACTATTTTAACATATGATTGCAAAAATAAACAAACAGTAAAAGATTCGTGTAGGAAATAATTTCTGTAAATGTTAAACCAATCTAATATTATTATACCATATCTGTTGATTCTTATCTTAAATCACATAAAGCAGCCATAGATCGCAACATTAATTTCATTGTTAAAGAGAGAAAAAGCGGTAGTAATCCTAGAAATTAAAATGATTAATATCCATAATGTGTAAGTCAAGATCAAAGAACAGCCTACTTTACTTGAGAAAGTCAGTTCAATCCTTGCTAAACTCAAGCCTAAATAATCCATCAACTTATTTATAAATATATTATTTGACCGACTTTAATTTTTTTTTTCTCACAATATCATATCACAACATTCTCTGTCACTTTACAAGGCAATCAACAAAATGTAATGCTAATTACCATGAAACTCAGATCTAGCACGAACTTGTGCGGTATTACCATTACTATTTTGTTTAGTTATTCACCTTTATAACGTTATAAGCTGTGTGTCATAAACACATTTTACATTTCTTTTTCTATATGTGCTGACATCATAATTATGTATAGAAAACAAATCATGAAAACTACATATCTGGCTTTATATATATGTTAATTGTGTGTATGCATTTGACATTAAATCCAATTGAAATGTGCTGTTAAGGAAACTGGGAATTCAAATGTTGATGTTTGTTTGCCGATGTAGCAATGTTCATGCAGACAGTTTTGAAAATAAAATTATATTCATCCTGATTCATGTCTTGTTTTCAATTTTAAGAATCATAAATGCTCCGATCTTATTTTTAAACAGTAATAAATACGTTTTTCATTAACCATGAAAGATAAAACAAAGGTGAACTGAAAATTCAACATTATTTATTTTTCTAAAATGACCCGTTTATCAGTTTGGTTAAAGTTCTTGTTTAAACTAAAGAAAGATTCAGACAACGATAGATGCCAAGTGGTCATGTCAATAGTTCACATTTACCTTTGACCCAAACGTGACTACAAGTGCAGATCAGGGATAGGAGGAGGGTTTCAAGATTTGTGAAATTTTATCTAAAAAGTTACTATTTTATTAATATATTTATTAAAGTTATTGGTCACATGACGTTGTAACGGTCAAGTGATTATTTACTATAAACACGTGTGTGTGTTTATATCAAACACATGGTTTGTATTTATGTTCAATTTGATTGGATGGCATATACCCGTATTGCCGATTTTACGGGTATATGCCCTCATGATTTTCGAGAAAAGCATGAATAGGTATTACTTAAGGGGTTAGTTTGAGAAATTAAAGTTATTCGAAGTTTGCCTATAGTTCAACGTAGCAGCATTCGTGATTATGTGAACCCACCCACCCACCATTTTATGAGATGGTTATCGTTAATAGGAGTATATGCATATATGACATTATATTAATACAGGACAATAGACAAAAAATCCAAAATAAAGTGTTCCAATAAGGCAAAAAGAAAACTTTAAGGAATAACGAATATCGATTTGCTAAAATAAAAAGAATAGCCAAACATGTCATAAACAATAACGGAACAAAGAAATGACAAACCTCTGCTTGAAGTTTACACAGAATAATGGTCAAATGTAAAGAAAAAGCAACCACAAATTACAGAAATGAAAAAAATAGGATACACAAAAAAAGAACAAATAATAGTAGGGTACTTTAATTATTATTATTGTTACTATAACAAGTAGTGGTAGCAGTAAATATAATGTAATTTGAGCAGTTTAGAGGATTAAATAAACTGCTGTATCAATTTATTATTTCAATCTAGATAGAAAAGATTAGACACTCTTTGTCACACAGAATTTACGTTGAAAGTGAACATCACATACACATTTAGACGAAACAAAAAAGATTAGATTCTATAAAAACTCAATCGAACTGTAATTTGGTTAATTCAATTGAGAACGTGAGGATAACGGTCATAGGTTCGATAAAGATAAATCTCTTGAAACTATTTTAAATGAAAAGCCAGGTGCTTTCTATCATTTTAAACCTCCAAATAGCCGCAAGCTTAGTTCAAAATAATGTTAAACAGTGAAATCCAAATGAAAGACATAAAACCCATTGATTAAGTTATTATATTTAATTAATACCAATATATAAACTAAACACGGTTAGTTATTGAATTTATGTTTCGTTTGCAGTCACACTAAATCATGTCGCAGCTGTAGTGTAAATACAACATGTTGTTGTTGTTAAAAAGGTATGTGTACTCTAAGAAAAAAAAGACACGCCTTCTTGATCTCAATTAAACACATAATCGGATGTCACAGAAACATTATCTCTCAAAAGTTCAGCAAAAATAAATAAAACTCATTATATTGATAATCAGGTCACGTGTCAGCGAACAAAAAATAAATGCATATTAATTATTATAATTGTTAGTAAATAAAGATCGAAATCGAACGCACATTTAATGGTTTAAGTTTCGAAAGACACAACGTTAGATAAACCAGTTAGTCCACGCGGCAACCATGACCTCTGGCTGACTAAGACATTGTAAGATAAAAGGTTTTCACGAATTTTCGTTATTTATTTACTAATCATTAACTAATTTTCACTTAGTAAAGCAGCTGATATTAAACCCGGTTTCTGGTAGGATGCATGTTGATAATCTTTACTATTCTCATTTGTATTTTCGATACTAATATTTGGTTTTTCTTCTTGTTTTTTTTTTTGCCATGACGTTGTCAGTTTTCTTTTACTTATACGTTTAAATGTCCCTTTGGTATATTTTGCCTCTCCTTTACAATTGGCACCTTATTTCCTATAACGATTTACATGCAATTTGAAGAATGTATGCCAAACAAATATTATTTCATTCACACATTTTTAAACAGCGATAATATTTCATAGCTAATGTGTAGCATGCATCAGTTCACAATATCCCATTTTAGAAACCTTTGGCCAAAGGGTATCACATCGTACATAGGTAGTCCGATAATGTTATCTTTCAATGGTGACACTCTTCAATAGTATCCAATAAATACTACTTCATGTCTATTTGTATCATTTTTAAATGTAATCGTATTAAAGAGTATCTTTTCTGATTAGATAAACAAATGCATGTCAATTGATCAGTTAAGTTAATTCATAGTTAAATAAGATGTACGTGTATAGTTTATTTTAGGTACCGTTAACAATTATCCAAAGTAAAAATGGAAACGGTGTCAAACGAATTAAATTTACTAACATCACTAAATTTAATCCGGGAGAACTCGCCGTATCAGCTGTTATTACAACCATAAGTTCTCTGTTGTCAATACTTGGAGGATTAGTATTAATTTGGTCATATTATGTTGTATCATCTACTCGTAATACTGTTCGTTTGATGTTAATATCTCTAACATTAGCAGATATACTGACTGCATCAGGCTACTTAATGGCGACTGTGAGATGGTATTCGATTGGAATGCAGAAAAATAACACTTGTGATTCCGCATCGGATAATTTCTGTAAAGCTCAAAGTTTCATTACAACATTTTCGAGTATTGCTTCTTTTCTGTGGACATCATTCATTGCAATTTATCTTTTCATCTGCGTTTGGTTTTCCCGAGTGGTAGATATATCTGGAGTTAAGTTTATGTGTGTTCATGTTGTAGCATGGGGAATACGAGGTTTGAAATTTTCTAACTCGTCAATTTTACGGTTTACCAGCTGGATATTTCTGGTCCAGAGACTTGTTCAATTTTCGTTGATGTTCTTTTGTACGTTAAGGCAGATTGATAAATGAGGTCCGAATATAATGAATTTCATTTCAGTATATATGAAAACTCTCCTTTTCTATGTATACTGAATAACTTGACTAATGTTTAATTGTTTATAATCAAATAACGAATGATATATACGTACTAAATGTATGGTAAACATTATTAATATATATTGAACTAACTCCTTTTTTCTTTGAATGGCAACTTGAATAATATTTTGAGTTACACACGTTTCAAACTGTTGTATTCGTTTTCTTAGTACATATTTTGATACATGTTTCAGGAATCATTACAACGGTAGCGTAAACAATTGGCGTGTTAGGGAAGAACGAACCAATGACCGGAATAAATGGAGTATGGTGCTGGCTAGCGGTTACGTCTTATGATCATCACGGAGTGTTGTGGATGCTTTTAGCGGGAAAAGGCTGGGAAATACTTACATATCTCATCACTGCTATACTTTATCTGCTTTTAAAGGGTAAAAGATTTCTGAATGTAAGTTATATAAGAATAATGCAGAAAATAATGTTTTAATTAAGCTCAGCAAAACTGCTAACATGGATTTATCAGAATATAATGTTTGTTTTACGGAGTCAGTAATCATACCACATCTCATTGTCTGTATCTAGACACTTCCAGGTTGTAAATCATGAATATCGATAATCTTGAAAGACAATAAATTTAGATCACAATATTATAAACTTAAAGTAATAAGCAGCCCCAGTCTTGACCATTGGTGATTAAATAACTATGAAAACACATACTGAAATAACACATTAATCACATAAATACCACACTTTTATATTCACAAACAAAACAAAAATCACTGAATTCGAAAAGATAGGTTTTCGATGGTCCAAAAAGCTGTATGTTTGGTTATCAACTTTAAATATAATTATTTGGAGATTTAAAATATGACTAAGACTATTAATCATGTCGATTAGTTTAGCAGGTTCGACCTTTTTTTAAATCTGTAAATGTTTTGTCAAGTTGGTGTCAATGGGTATTTTTTTGAACTAAATGAAATCCGAGGTAACAGTATATAAAAAGGAAAATCACAAAAGTACTGAACTCCGAGGAAATTCAAAACGGAACGTCCTTAATCAAATGGCAAAAACAAAAGCCCAAACACATCACACGAATGGATAACAACAGTCCCATTTCGAACATGGTACAGTCATTTTAGAAAATGGTGGATTGAACCTGGTTTTATAGCTAGCTAAACCTCTCATTTGTATGACAGTCACATCAACTTCCACCATACCAACAGCAATATGCGAGCAAAATAAACAGATGCAACAAGCAAAAATGGCACACAGAACAAGCACCCTAGGAAAATATTAATGACAAGAATACACATATTTACCGTAGTACAATTAACCAATGACTGGTTGTATAAGTACAGAGTCACGTCATATATGTAACAAAGGAACACAAAAAGTCATACAGACAAAGCAAACAGTAAAAATGAAAGACAAGCATACACACATGTTTTACAACAGCAAAATAACGGGATGCATAAGTACAGAGCTACGTGATATACATGTACCGAAGTAACACCAAAAGACATACAGACAAATCAAATCTTCAAAATTGAAAGACAAGAATACGAGAATATCATAAATAATAACATGACAGGATGTAAAGTACCACAAGGTTCTAAATTACAATAAAAGAAACAAATATTTAACAAAGAAAGCACAGAAAGGCATATTATATCAATCAAACAACCTCGTTCATTGCTTTTTTAAATTCTATTTAAGTATGTTTAATCCATCCGTAAGCGATTGAAAGATTTTAAATACTGGGACCGAATGGTTAGAATAACTTGAATATGACGTACATTATTCGAACGATACCAACCAATGGAAAATATCCGAAAGATCGCACAAACATGCAAAACAAGCTGCCTTGACACGCAAACGTTTAACAATAGTTATTATACACCCGCCCTCTACTTATCCGCCATATTGACGTGATGCTTTTTGGTACATATATTAATCAGCACATTAGTTAAATAAAAGAGGTATATTTCAATTTTTTAAATGAATTATTTGATCCCATCTTATATCATATCTTTATCATGTTAAAAAATCGCTTAAACACGAAATTAATATTTAAACTCATAAGTAGACAAAGACAAAAAGTGTCATTACAAAAACAATAAAACACGATTGTAACACAGTGATGACTGCTGTAACCATAGTATGTCTGTTTTGTTCACGCATCGTTGTAACAGGTCGAGAACTCTTGATTTCCTGACGTCAGAATATATTTTCATAGTAATTTCCAAAACACAAGACCAATACGACCTTGAAAAACTGACCAATCGACTCAATGAACTTCATTGCATTGTGGGCTACTACGAATTTACTATCACTTGAAACACGTGGAATTAGTGGACAATAGTCGACTTATATAGTGTCCGGGACTCTAAAAATAAATGTTTTCTATCTGCTAATATTTTTATTGTAAAATATATAACTCAATCTTCAATTTGCTCAGATTAAAAAAGTATTGTTTACGGGCTTCACGATTCGACTTTCTTTATTGCCTTGTACAAGTAGTTGAACAGGTTTTTCCATTGTATAACTGTACCTGTGCAATAATTTCATAGCGTGAAACAGTGAAATTTTAGATGAATTGGTCGCTGTCTAGTATGATATTGTTTTACTCTTTTAAACCTGAATAATGTCATTCTAAAAACATTTCTGCCTCGAAAAGCATGAAAACTGGCACTGAAACACTTCTATCTGTACTGGATAGATAAACTTTTTTTCAGGATCTGTACTAAAAGCAAGAGCACCATAATATTCATTATTCTAAAATTTAGCGTTATAAAAGCGGGATCGGAAAATAGCTAAACATTTTTTGTATAGTTCATCCATCGATAAAAAAAGACACAATCTAGTAAAGTAAGCAATCATAGATTCAATGCTGAAAAGTAAGTTTATATACATGTTATAAAGGGACCAAAAATTACTTGTGTAAAACATTCCAAACAACAACAACAAATACAAAAAACAATATATATTATTTAATATATACAAAAGGAGAACACAATTAAATTCATCCGATAAATAAATGAAATATAATAGGTTTATTTCCAACGCTGCAATTTTCACAAAACATATCAAAGCTCCCACCTTGTCGCACATGAACATAGATAACATCATTAATGGTTGTAATAAGGTGGCAAATGTCCGAGTCCGTTAAAAAAAACATAATATCTCCATTAGAAAACTATAGTTGCTGCTTTACTACCTTCAGAAAAAATGGAAGAGTTTGAAGTCCCAAATACTGAAATATGTCAAAAATCAATTATACCAATCGATTTTGTTAACACTGTCAGACAATAATTTAAAAAGGTCTTGTGTGCAGTTTTGATGAAATGGTTGTATACCGGGTAATTCAAGCGCTTGTTTCTTCGTCTAGAAACATCTCTTCGTTAATCTGACCATGGAATGAATGCTTTCTAACTATAAATATGGATACAAAAAATGAAAAACTAAGTGAAATTGTTAATCCCGCATTGCATAAAAAAAATGTGAGGTACTATAGTAAATAACAGACGTTTTGGGTTGATTGTAAACACGTAGTAGTCCATCATGCAGTGTTACTCATTTAGTGGATTGGTCAAAAACCCAGGTAAAAATAAATTGCGTCACACGAACATAAACAATTACATGTGCGAGGACATACGTATGCTAATTTATGCATTTCCATATAAGGTAGTGTTCCCGCCCTGTGTAAGTATAACGGAATTTGATGTGACTGTCATACAAGTGAGAAGTAAAGCGCTATAAAACCAGATGTAATCCACCGTTTTTAACATTTGAAAATGCCTCTACAAAGTCAGGAATATGACAGTTGTTGTCCATTCGTTTGATGTGTTTTAATATTTGATTTTGCCATTTGACTAGGGACTTCCCGTTTCAATTTTCCTATGAGTTCAGTAGTTTTGTGATTTAAATTTTAACTGTAACATTTTCATACAATATTAGATTTCTTGACTATAAATTGTGTTCCTTTATATAAAAAAGAAGATGTGGTATGATTGCCAATGAGACAACTGTTCACAAGAAACCAAAATGACACAGACATTAACAACTAAAGGTCACCGTACAGCCTTTAACAATGAGCAAAGCCCATACCGCATAGTCAGCTATGAAAGGTGCCGATATGGCAATAAAACAATTTAAATGTGAAAACTAGCGGCCTTTTTATGTATAAAAAATGAACGAAAAACAAATATGTAACACATAAACAAACGAGATACACTGCATTACAGGCTCCTGACTTGGGATAGACACATACATCAATAATGTGGTGGGGTTAAACATGTTAGCGGGATCACAACCCTCACCTTAACCTGGGACAGTGGTATAACAGTACAACATAAGAAAGAACTATAAAAATCAGTTGAAAAAAGCTTAACTCATCAGATGGAAAGTTTGAATTGATCTTATGAATTATCATCAAAATCTTCAAAAATATCATTAAGGTCGATTTCTGGAAAATAATCCATAAATCCTTCCCTTTTTGTATTAATGTCATGGAGTACATGTGTGACTATTTTGTTGTTAATAATTACTCGAACGAGATCCTGAATGAATAACAAAATACATGGTCGGTAAGATTTTATACGAGCTATTGCATAAGGTTTATTTATATCTTTGGCAGCTCATTTGATACACTGTGTATACAATATGTTTAATGCTAGATATGTTATACATGTAGATGGTCATGATGGTGAGAACAGGTGTTTGAATACACAGTAGGAAATATACATTGTGTTAGATTTTTTACGTGATGTTTATACACACTCTTCAATATGTTATACATCGTTTGTACAAGATATTTAATACAGGATCAGTAACATTTTATACCCCCTTTTTGAAATTGACAACACACCTGGTTATTCTGGCATAACGCCTGAAACGATTTCCATGTCAGATTCTCTGTGATTTTTGGTAAGCTCTTCTTTTGTCATTATATTAACATATTTTAAAAAGACTGTCTGACTGTCTGTTTTTATAAAAAATGTTGTTTTGGTCATGGAATGCATGTTTTCCTGACCGTTTATACAAAAAATAGAGTGTTACGTCAATTTGCACTTTATGTGCAAGTCCTGTAGGTAAATTTGGCGAAATATATAAGGATATGTTCAGTTTTTCTGGGTAACATTTATCAATGACTGCATGGTGTTTGGTGTTGCTATCATTGAATTCAGTATACTTCAATATATCAAATGTTTTATTGTAAGGTAGATATTTTATCTGTTTAATACATGTCTTATAGCTTCACACAACCAAAAATTTCAAAAACACAGTTCTGATTCTTTTTCTTCTTCAAAAAATCTCAAAGAATGTTCGCCCATCTTTTGTTTATAGCCATTAAAGTATTGTTTGAATTTATCTTTAGGAGTTTATCTGTGATTTCCTCGTCTGATTTACTTTTGAAACACTTCTGAGTCTTTTCGTCGCCATCTTTTTTGTAGTAAAACCTTACAAAACCTAAATGGTAACTTACCCCATATGTTTTAGGACACTATATATCATTTATATATAGTCAGCATGTGTAGTCCCTTATCCAATCATATCCCAATAAATCTTTGCGATGTAAGATAAATATATATACATAAGAAACAGGAATATCGCATTAAGTCCTGTCTCATTATTATATAACCTAATAACTATAATATTGATTTCATCTGTATGCAAAAATATATGTTGAAAGTAAGAAATAAATGATGTTATCTGTTCATACGACTTGCAAAAATGTGACAGAACAAAACACAAAACACTGAACATGACACACCTAAACCGGGATGATTTTTTCAATTATTCTTATAGTTGGTATAGAGTGTTCACACCTCAGTTATTTATCACAGTATACAACAATATCGAGTACTCAATTTTACCACCATAGTTATTCCTCAAGGAATGAAGCACTTTATGTCCCAATAATTGGTATCAACGCCACAGTTATTTGTAACTGAGAATGCACTTCATGATATACGATAGAGATGAGTCTTAAAGCCAGATTTATCCATCACAGAATAAGCATAGAACAAAATACATCGGATCACAATAGTGTGTAGATAGTTTCAATGTTCAATATAGCATATGATAGCATTTAATAGCAACGGTCACAGCTCGGAATAATGTTTATGCATTGCAAGCATAAATTCTGAACTTATGTTGCTATCATCATTACATCAAATACAGATAATATCAACAGAAATGATCTTAATAAAATTAAAACATTAACTTTTATGCATATAATCAAATGACAAATTAACCAAAATGTTTACACAAACTTATAAATGCGGTACGGGTTTTGCTCATTGCTGAAGGCCGTACGACAACCTATAATTGTTAATGTCTGTTTCATTTTGGTCTCTTGTGGGGAGTTGTCTAATTGACATTCATATCCCATTTTCGTTTTTATATTATAAAGATGCCTAGATATAGCACTTATAATATTTAATTATAATTTTAAGCTATTTTGGAGAACATTCAATTAGTCGTTTTCCACATGATTCTTACGGTCAATGATCATAACTATGAAAGAAAAGCGTTAATGTGAATTTAATTTAGATAGTGCTGTCATCAAAATTTCCATGTATTTGAAGTTACTCTTCTTAAACAAAAATATTTGTTATATATTGTATGAAATTTATGAGAATGAGAATTTTTATGAATGAAAGATTATTCCAATAAAACAAACTTACATGGACGAAACAAGTGATTTTAACGAATCATTTAATATTAAAATATTTGTTTTACAACGTGCCTTAAACTATTATTCATGGTTAGCAAAGAATGAATTCTTATAAATGACAAAACAAATCATGTATCTTCTACGAGATTACAAAAAGCGCATGTGATCTTTGGACAACACCCTCTAATGGACCTCACATGTACGATTGAATAAATAGTATAAAGATAAATGTTGAAATATAAGTTTGTTGATCAGTTTGTTTGATACATTACAATCTATTCAATGCTATTTTTGCTATTTCATTTGATTTCAATATTCTTAAAACAAGCCCTATAGCTACATGTTAAGATGCGTATCTTGAAGGTATTGTGATATGATCATGTCAATAAATGAAAATAACTCTAAATAAAATGTGTTCGTTAAATGAACTTTTCTAATTTTACCGTCATCAAACATTTACAAGCAGATGATGCATTATAAAATATTATAAAAATATTTCTAAAGGAGGACTTAAAGTAATAACAAATTCATGGAAGGTCAAACTAAAGCTCTAAGTCAGGAATATGACAGTTGTTGTCTATTCGTTTGATGTATTGCAGATTTTAGTTTTACCTTTTGGAAATTTCCATGGAGTTTTGTATTGTTGTGTACTTACTTTTTATATGCGGTAGTTGATTTTTGATTCTTAGTAATTTATCTATTTATCAAATGAGAATTAAACAAAAAAAAGTAACAGAGGTATTGAGGTTGATTGTTGACGACACTATACATTAAGTGCTGGATCATGCATTACGTTTTGTTTCTTTGAACCCTTTCGGGACCTCTGCAATTGCAGTTGATGATGAAGTTTTCATTGTTCAGTCTTAGTCTTTGTCGTACACATTATTACTTGACGTGTGAAGTTGAATTTCACGATGCAAAGTCTCTTGTTTGGTCCGCAATGCTCTTCAACTTCGTACTTTATTTGGCCTTTTATAACATTTTTGATTTAAGCGTCACTTTTTGATGGCGTTAATATTAAATTGTATTCCTGGTATCTATGATGAGTTTATTTGAAATCATTTTTCAACATTCAAATCTAATTTATTAGAACCTAATCAGAAAGAGACATAGAACCTAAAAATAAAATATAGAATAATATACAGCACAAAAACACAAAAATCAATTTGTTGGATATATCTTATTTTAATATCGATATTTTATGCTTAGTTTTCCATGGCGAGAATGTGACACTAGCCAATTTTAGAAAACTTTCCAAAAGGGAATTAAATCGAACAGGGAAGTCTATTTCTTGTAACCTTTGAATGGTGACAAACACTTCAATAGTAACCAATAAACACTACTACTTGTCTATTTGTATCTTTTTTGCATGTTATCGTATTGTAGGGTATCTTTTCTGATAAGATTAAAATGCATGTCAATTGATCAGCTAAGTTAATTCGTTGTGAATAAGATGTACGTGTAAATAAAGTTTATTTTAGTTACCGTTAACAATTATGGAAATGGAAACGGTGTCAAACGATACAATTAAATTCAACTCGATAGAACTCAACGTATCAGCTGTTATAACAACTATTAGTTCTTTGTTGTCAATATTTGGAGGTTTAGTATTAATTTGGTCATTCTATGTTGTGCCGTCTACTCGCAATACTGTTCGGTTGATGTTAATTGCCTTAACATTAGCAGATATGATATCAGCATTAGGCTACTTTATGGCAAGTGTTAGATGGTTTTATATTAGTGTGCAAAATAGCAGTATTGGTGTTCCCGAATCGGATGACTTCTGTATAGCTCAAAGTTTTATAACGACGTTTTTGAGTATTGCTTCATTTATGTGGACCTCATTCATTGCAATTTATCTTTTCGTCTGCGTTTGGTTTTCCCGAGTTGTAGATTTGTCTGGAGTTAAGTTTATATGTGTGCATGTGGTAGCTTGGGGAATACCAGGTATGTACTTTTCTAGCATATACATTTTACGGTTAACAATCTAGATATTTATGATCAAGAATCTTGTTCAATTTTCATTGGTGTTCTTTTATATACGTTAAAACAGATTGATAATGAGGTCCGCAAATTATCAATTTTATTTCAGTATATCTGAAAACTCAACTTTTTCATGAATGCGGATTAACTTGACCTCAGTAAACCATTTACATTCAATCTCAAATAATGAATTACCTATACCTGCTAAATGTATAATAACAATTAAAAATATTTTGACCCAGTGCCTTTTTCTACCTTAATAAAGATATGATTTACATATAATTCAAACTGTTATATTCATTTTCATTTTACAAATTTTGATACATTTTTTAGGAATCATTACAACTGTAGCGTTAACAATGGGCGTTTTAGGACGAAACGAATCACTAACAGGAATAAATGGAGTGTGGTGCTGGCTAGCGGTGACGTCAAAAGATCACAACGGAATTGTATGGATGCTTTTAGCGGGAAAAGGGTGGGAAATACTTACATATCTCATCACTGCCATACTTTATATCCTTCTAAAGGGTAAAGGATTTCTGAATGTAAGTCATATAGGATAAAACAGTTCTGTATAAATGCAAAACAATGTATTTGTGTTTTTGTTAAGCTTAGCAGTACTGTTAACATGGATTAACGTCTTTTTTTCGGAGATAAAAGGAATCCAAAATGAAGTTATCATATCACATCTCATTATTTAAAATGATGTAAACATACATGGCGATCTTCATGAAAGGCCATAAATGTTTATCATGATATTATACATGTTATATAACTTAAAGAAATAAACAGCCCCACAACAGACTTGACAACTAGTGATTAAATATAACTATGAAAACCAACATATGCCTTAAAGCTTATATAGTACAGTTATCACATAAATACCACATTTTGATATGAACAAAAAAAACCAAAAACAAAACGAAAGAACGGAAAGACAAGATTAGCGTGAATTAAAAATAAGTGTTTGGTTTGGTTATTAAATATCATCATAATTATTAGAAGGTTTAAAAGATAGGCCACTAATCTTGTCAATGATTTTAGCAAATTTGATCTATTATGCAATCTGTAAAACCTTTACGTTGGTGTCAATATTTTTTTAACTAAATGAAATATGGGGAAACAGTATGTAACATATGGTCACTACTTACAATTATTTGAAAAATACCAAGAAATAAAAAATACCCGAAAGATTGCATTAAAATATTAACAATAGTTATTATACACATATCTACCATGCTTAAGTGTAATAATTGATCAGTAGAAATAAGTTAGACAAAGAGTAGAATATTTATACTTCCAGAAAAAAAGAAGACGGCAATTTCTATGGAATCAAATCAGTTCAGGACTTCGCAGAGAAGACGAATTATTTTGTTTTACCTGGTTGGTTCTTTATTGTCTTAGAATATGGGGTACTGTACGATTTTTTCTAGACATTGCAAAGTGTAATAGTGGACAAGTAGAAATTGCATTTCTTATGTTACAGTCATATGGTGATAGTGCACAGGCTTTTTGGAACTTTATTTTATTTTGTGTTTGTGATCAAACTGTTCGTTCTTATATAATGAGCCGTTATCTAACTTGTGGCAATACATCTACATTACGTAACACGCATGAGGATATTCAACATATAGACGATGAAAATAGTCCATTGTTAAGAAATCCAGATTTATGAGTAGCAAAAAAGATAAAACATATTGACACATGGACGTGTTATGCCTTTCGAAACATGTATATATTAATCTGCATATGAGTTCAATAAAAGAAAACTATTTCCATCTTCTTACTATCAACAATTATTTGAACACATTACCTATCATCTTTGTTTACTTCTTACCAAATGTCAGTATCAGTGGACTGGTCGTGATAATGAAATTATTGGGTCAGTTCGCAATTGACATGCGCGAATGCCCCGCGTAAGGATCTACTTTCCCTTTCATACACAAAATCGTGCGTTATTTTTTTCGCAGAAACACATGCGTTTTTTTGTGAATCAATGAAAAAACACTTGTCATTCTTTGAAACAAAGCCTTTTTGAACACCCAAAAATGGAAAATTAACAATAGCGAACGATTTTCGTACCTTTTGTCGTAAAATTTTAGTGTGGAGTTTCCCGTTTAAAACCGAAATATCTAAATCCAGGAAAGGACAGTTATTACCGAATAAATTTTATTTATTTAAACTAAGTTCCTTGGGTTAATTCCAGCAGTATATTGAGAAAACTCTTGATTATTTAATGAAAAAATATCATCAAGATTTTGTTTTGAGGTAAAATTGTACAAGTACATACATTTTTTCAATAAACCTCACGTAATTGATTGAATAAATCCTACTCTTATCCTATCAGAAGATCTACCCAACAACACTTTTACGTACATTAAAAAAATCATACAAGTCGACATTTAGTTAAGATTGAAAATTTGCACATTTCAACATTCAAAGATTAAAAGTGTTCGACGTCCCTGTAAGATTAAAACCACTCTATAAAATAGTTCATGGTGTATCAAACAACACATGCGATATATCCTGTTTTGCTAATCTATATAAATATATATTGTCATATTGTAATAAAAGAGGGACTAAAGATATCAAAGTGACAGTCAAACTCATAAATCGAAAATAAACTGACAATGCCATGGCTAAACATGAAAAAGACAAACAAACAAACAATAGTACACATGATACAACATAGAAAACTAAAGAATAAACAACACGAACCCCAATTACATTCTAATAAATTTAACATTGATTGATCTTACGGAACAATTGCAAAAGAGAAAATATAGATATTAAAGATAAGTCTGAAATCTGAAATGAACTAAAAATGCCATGACAGAAATGAAATACGACCAAACGAAAGAACTCAGTATACACATTCAAAAAATTTAAAGAAAATAAAGACTCATAAACACAAAACCACGACAAACTGCGGCTGATATTTATTTCTTCGATATAATTCACAAAAACAATAATAATGTTTTATCAATTTTTGACGTATAATATTAGGAATAATTGAGTGTTTCGTCAAATCAGTAATCTTCGTCGGCACTTGCGGCATTTGCAAAAGACGGGCGAAAGATACCAGAGGGACTTTCAAATTTATAGATCGAAAACAAACTGACAACGTCATAGCTAAATAATAAAAATTTAAACACACAGATAATAGTATACAAGGGACAACATAGAGAGTATACCAGGCACAACATAGAAAGTATACCAGGCACAACATAGAAAGAATACCAGGCACGACATATAAAGTATACAAGGCACAACATAGAAAGTATACCAGGCACAACATAGAAGGTATACCAGGCACAACATAAAAAAACACAACACAAACCCAACAAAAATCGGGGGATGCATCCTGGTACTCTGGAAGGGTAACATAAAAAGTATACAAGGCACAACATAGAAAGTATAGCAGACACACCATAGAAAGTATTGCAGGCACAACATAAAAAGTATTGCAGGCACAACATAAAAAGTATACCAGGCACAACATAGAAAGTATACCAGGCACAACATAGAAAGTATACAAAGCACAACATCGAAAGTATACAAGGCACAACATAGAAAGTATACCAGGCACAACATATAAAGTATACAAGGCACAACATAGAAAGTATACCAGGCACAACATATAAAGTATACAAGGCACAACATAGAAAGTATACCAGGCACAACATATAAAGTATACCAGGCACAACATAGAAAGTATACCAGGCACAACATAGAAAGTATACAAAGCACAACATCGAAAGTATACAAGGCACAACATAGAAAGTATACCAGGCACAACATATAAAGTATACAAGGCACAACATAGAAAGTATACCAGGCACAACATAGAAAGTATACCAGGCACAACATAAAAAAACACAACACAAACCCAACAAAAATCGGGGGATGCACCCGGGTACTCTGGAAGGGTAAGCCGATCCTGTTTCACATGTGGTACCCGTCTCAGCACTCTACTGTGCTGCAACATATTTTTGTTTTAAATTCCCGTTGATAAACTAACAAATTACGCAAAGTTGAACATAGCTGAATTTGGCTATAGTTTTTTTCAGGTCTCTGTTGGGCATATTGCCCTTAACGCCTCCATGTTTTTTAATATCCTTTATTGTAAATGATTATTTTTTAATGAAGGTTAATCAAGAAAAATGATTTGAACGGTAGACATTTTTTAACTGTCACTTTCATGAAATCTATGGCTATACAACGTACAACGCCATATGTTAGCCTCTTTACACGAAGGCCTATAAAAAATAGCTTTAACATATAGAACAAGATAAAATACTGTCATGATGTAAACAGCAATCCACGAATCGGAAAGTATCAAGCAAACTTATCAATATTGGTGTGTATAGTTTACAGAGAGACAGGACACGATAGAACAAGACATGTCAGGATATATAAATATTATATAATACAATAATATAAGATAATATAATATACTGTTGATAGGAACTATGTTAAATGATCTTTGTGTAAAACGTTAAACGTGTGTCCTGTTGTTCTTTTTATCGTATGAATAACTTTGGTGTTGAAACTTAGTAGCAACTTCTTTGGCATGAGGTGTTTATGATGTGAGCATTACCTGAAACGTATAATATATAAACTTATCATAGATACCAGGACTAAATTTTGTATATACGCCAGACGCGCATTTCGTCTACAAAGGACTCATCAATGACGCTCGAATCAAAAAAAGTTAAATAGGCCAAATATAAAGTAAACAAGGTTGAAGAGCATTGAGAACCAAAATTCCTAAAAGTTTTGCCAAATACAGCTAAGATAATCTATGCCTGAGGTAGAAAAGCCTTAGTATTTTAAAAATTAAAAAAAACCAGTTAATTTATAAAAATAACCATATCAGTGATAATTCATGTCAGCACAAAAGTGCTGACTACTGGGCTGGTGATACCCTCGAGGAAATAAATCTCCACCAGCAGTGGCATAAACGCTGAAATCACAACTTTGTATTTGAATGTTGTATTCCATGAAAAATATATAAACCATAAAAAAAACTCTGATCCAACTACTTTGTCCTAGAGTGTTTCATTTCGTTAGGAATAACTCAGTACGCAACATTGTGTCCTAAAGTGTTTAATTTTTCAGAAATTACTGTTTGTTTGAAAATCTGTAGCCACTACAGTGTCGTGAAGTATTTTATTCCGTGTTGAATAACTTCGGCGTAGAAACTTAATTGCTACTTTTGTGCTCTGAAGTGTTCATTCCGTGAGGAATAAATGAGACCTTAAAGCAAATAGAACCCAACTATTGTCTTCTGAACTGTTGTATGCCATTAGGAATGATTGTGGTGTAGACACATTGTACCAACTACTGTGTCCTGGAGTGTTTAGTAAGTAAGAAATGGGGCATTTGATAAACATAGAACACAATACTGTTTCCCTAAATGTTCTATTCTGTGAGGAAAAACTGGAGTGTGAAAACGTTGATGCAACAATATGTGTCCTGAATAGATTATTCATTCAGGAATAATTGAGGCGTAGAAACTCTGTACCCATTACTGTGTCCTATCAACCAGTAGGTCTTCATCTGACCCTTTCCCTGTAAATTAAAAACATTTGCATACAATATGTCACCCCTAATTTTGGTTCATCAAAAAGAAGTTTTACGGTCGCCATCATGAGCTGATTGGCCATTATGACAAAAGTGTGTCAGAAATCATATCTGATATTCTTCCTAAGTCATAATAACCTTCCATCATTACCGACTTCAACAAAGAAATAACACGACGGGTGCCGTATACGGTGCAGGAAATGCTTACCCTTCCGGAGCACCTGATTTCACTTTTAGTGTAGTTTGTGTTGTTTCTTAATCATTATTTATAACTGTTGATGTAAATGTCCTTTGGTTTTGTGAGTCTTTGTTTACTCCTAGGTTTTGATTAATATTGTTTTTGGTAAGTTCATGATGATCAGTCTCTAGTTTTTAATGTAAATTGTTACGTGAGTATGTCTGTCATTCTTCAATTTATGAGTTAATGTTTACCCTTCTGTCCTCTAATTGAAGCATGTCTTTTGTCTAACAGTCCAAAGGTATCCGTCATATGGGAATCACTCAATAAATATATTTATGTACGTGGCGGAAGAATTTTATCGTATGATAATTCTATTAATATAACAATAGAATTGTAACAGGTTTTATGAACCCGAGTGTATTTAAATACGGTGGACTCGAATTGAAATTATCGATAAGGGCGTTGACCATTCGCATGTACACACGTAGTTTTTGTTAGTTAAACTTAAGCACATATAGATTCGAAAACAGTATTAAATGTATTTTTTGTAACATTTTTTGTTTGTTTTTTGTAGATTGTTGAGACAACCTTTTTAAGTTTATTTAAACAGAGGACGTATATATATTCTGTGATGTGGACTGTATTTGCAAAATTACAAACATTTGTAATTTGTTGTTCATTTGATAAACATGTATTGCAATGATTTGGTATTAGATAAAAGAGAATGGTCATCGTGCCTGACAAGTTCTAAAACTAGTGTTTTAGTTATTTATATATGAATGAGATAAGAAAAAGATTGGGCCGAGGTATATAGAAATTATATAGTCTAGTACATAGATAATTTATGTTCGTTTGAACGAAGAGAATTTAGAAAATAAAGACAACAGTAGTATACCGCTGTTCGCAATTTATAATTCGATTGAGAAAAAACAAAAACAAATCCGGTTTACAAACTAAACCTTAGGAAAACGCATCAAATATAAAAAAAGGGACGAAAGATACCAAAGGAACAGTCAAACTCATAAATCGAAAAATAAACTGACAACGCCATGGCTAAAAATGAAAAAAGACAAAGAGACAAACAATAGTACACATGACACAACATATTAAAGAATACACAACACGAACCCACCAAAACATAGGGATGATCTCAGGTGCTCCGGAATGGTAAACAGATCCTGCTCCACATGTGGCACCCTTCGCGTTGCTTATGTGATAACAAATCCGGTAAATAGTATATTTCGGTAGGTCACATTCATTAAAGGGAAGGGGATTGTAGTAACGACGTAAAGAACATATCCGATATCATTTGTAAAATTGTAATTCCATAACTCGTGATGGCGTCCGTAAAATTAACGAAGGGATGATTTCAACTTCACCATTATAAGAGGAGAACTACGACAAAACAGAAACACAAAATTAGAACGTAACACACACATAACGAACTATAATATAACAATTTGACTGGCTTGTGATTACAGCAGTAACTACTTAGACCACTCGGCCACCGAGGCCCCTTATTTCGTAAAGAAATGAACTGATGAAAAATCTTTCTTAATTTAATTTTCATAAATAGTGTGTCATACATGGGATACCAATATAATAATAAATTATTCATGTAAGTTACGGACTTCAGTCCACAATTTTGTTTTCGACATCATTATTAGGAAGGCAATCTTTAACAAAACATGAATTTATGTAAAGGTTTGAGTGACCATATTTAACTTGAGTATAACTTGGTAATCATCTCATCCCTTTGTTTGACATATAACAATGATATGGAGTACTTTTATTGGCATGTCACTTGTTTCTCTGACTTACCACGATGTGATAAGTTACCTTTATTGTACCGTCAACTGTTTCTCTGACCTTCAGTGATGTGACTAGTAACCTGTAACCTGTCTATCTTACCTACCACGATGTGATTAGCTACATATACCTTAGTGTCATGTCACCTCTTTCTCTGACCTACTATGATGTGATAAGTTACCTTTATTGCCATGTCGCCTATTTCACTGACCTACCACGATGTGATAAGTTACCTTTAGTGTCATGTCGCCTCTTTCTCTGACCTACCACGATGTGATAAGTTACCTTTATTGCCATGTCGCCTATTTCTCTGACCTACCACGATGTGAAAAGTTACCTTAATTATCATTTAACCTGTTTGTCTTACCTACGACGATGTGATAAGTTACCTTTAGTGTCATGTCGCCTCTTTCTCTGACCTACCACGATGTGATAAGTTACCTTTATTGCCATGTCGCCTTTTTCTCTGACCTACCACGATGTGATAAGTTACCTTTATTGCCATGTCGCCTATTTCTCTGACCTACCACGATGTGAAAAGTTACCTTAATTATCATTTAACCTGTTTGTCTTACCTACGACGATGTGATTAATTACCTTTAGTGTCATGTCGCCTCTTTCTCTGACCTACCAAGATGTGATAAGTTACTTTTATTATCATTTAACCTGTATCTCTGACCTACCAAGATGTGATAAGTTACCTTATGCCATGTCGCCTCTTTCTCTGACCTACCACGATGTGATAAGTTACCTTCATTGCCATGTCGCCTATTTCTCTGACCTACCACGATGTGATAAGTTACCTTAATTATCATTTAATCTGTTTTTCTTACCTACCACGATGTCATAAGTTACCTTTAGTGTCATGTCGCCTCTTTCTCTGACCTACCACGATGTGATAAGTCACCTTTATTATCATTTAACCTGTTTCTCTGACCTACCAAGATGTGATAAGTTACTTTTATTATCATTTAACCTGTATCTCTGACCTACCACGATGTGATAAGTTACCTTATGCCATGTCGCCTCTTTCTCTGAACTAACACGATGTGATTAATTACCTTTATTGTCATGTCGCCTTTTTCTCTGACCTACCAAGATGTGATAAGTTACTTTTATTGCCATGTTGCCTTTTTGTCTGACCTACCACGATGTGATAAGTTACTTTTATTTTCATGTCACCTGTTTATCTGACCTACCAAGATGTGATTAAATACCTTTATTGTCATGTCGCCTATTTCTCTGACCTACCACGATGTGATATGTTACAGTAATTATCATTTTACCTGTTTATTTGACCTACCACGATGTGATAAGTTACCTTTATTGCCATGTTGCCTTTTTGTCTTACCTACCACGATGTGATAAGTTACCTTTATTGTCATGTCGCCTCTTTCTCTGACCTACCACGATGTGATAAGTTACCTTTATTGTCATGTTGCCTTTTTGTCTGACCTACCAAGATGTGATAAGTTACCTTTATTGTCATGTCATCTGTTTTTCTGACCTACCACGATGTGATTAGTTACCTTTATTGTCATGTCGCTTTTTTCTCTGACCTACCACGATGTGATAAGTTACCTTTATTGTCATGTCACCTCTTTCTCTAACCTACCACGATGTGATAAGTTACCTTATTTATCTTTAAACCTGTTTCTCTGACTTACCACGATGTGATAAGTTACCTTTAGTGTCATGTCGCCTCTTTCTCTGACCTACCACGATGTGATAAGTTACCTTTATTGTCATGTCGCCTTTTTGTCTGACCTACCACGATGTGATAAGTTACCTTTATTATCATTTAACCTGTTTTTCTGACCTACCACGATGTGATTAGTTACCTTTATTGTCATGTCACCTCTTTCTCTGACCTACCACGATGTAATGAGTGACCTTAATGACATGTCACTTCTTTATTTGACCTTCCAAGTTATGATAAGTTACATATATTGTCATGTCGTCTGTTTTACTGATCTACCATGATGTGATAAGTTACCTTTATTGTCATGTCACCTCTTTCTCTGATGAGAAACTCTGGGTATGCGTCTAAAGCTTCTTTTGTAGCAGACGATATCTGAATCATACCAGCTGAAACATTATAAAAATCATATATTATTAATTATTAAATTATTAATGTAGATAGCGGGACAGTATAGTTACCAGATGTATAGGGGTAATAATGTTCCGTTTTTGGTTTCTTTCTAGTTTTTTTTTATGGTGGCTACTCTGTATATTTAATTATTACCAATGAAATAGCAGATACTCTGTAGCTCCTCTTACATCTTTTGAAGACGTTTATGTCACAACCCATGTTATTTCTTATACACAGGTATATTATAGGAGTAATACCACCATTCATATTCCCATATTAGTCTTTGTTAAATATGAACTACAAAAATGGGCAGAATTAATTTTATGTTCCTATTATCCTTGGTAGTACTGTACACAACATTGACAAAATGATAACAACCATCACTGGAAGTTAACCATTCAAATTGTCACACTGATTTGCCTTGGACACAAGCTTTAACAAGCATGTTACCTCCTGTTTCCCAAATTTTTAATTGAAAAATACAAATAAAAAAGATTGGAGATTTGACACACTAAAGATGTATATGTATGACTTTATGTTTTGCTGGGTGTGACGTATTGATATGGTGGTATCACATCGTTTACATTTTGTTGAAACATTTTTGTTTTTGTTTTGAGGGAAACATTTTATGCAACATTCCTTGTTCTGTTACATCATTGATGCAGGTTGTAGAGGGTTGAGCCCTCGTATACACGTTAAAGTCCGCCACATTCTTTATGTGGGACTCATATATCAGGAGTTTGTTAGTCAGTTGTAATTGTTGTTTATTGTTTGTAATATCTGCTATTTGTTTTCTGCATGTTATACACCAGGCCGTTGGTTTTTATTTCTATCCACATTATTTCACATTTTCTAATCAGAGGCCTATTACAGATTTGATTCACATTTCATTATGACGTGAGCTTTATAGCTCAATTGTAGGAAGTCTACGTTGATCAAAATATACTTGTTTAAATCCACTTTCCATAAACACTTTGTACATTTGTCACATTGAAAATATCACAACATCTCTTTATTCTAAATTGTAATTTTGTGATTTAACTTAGTACATTTTGTGTCTTAAAACTAATTTATTTCATCGTTGTACTAAATAATTTACTTCTATACATTACAAATAAAAAGAAGATGTGGTATGATGGTCAATAACAAATCTTCACAAAAGACCTAATGGCACACACATGAATAACTACAACTATATGCCATTATACGGCCTTCAACAATGACGAACGTCCATACCGAAAAGTCGGCTTTAAACGGACCCAATATGACAATGTAAAACAATTCCAACGAAAAACTAACGGTCTAAATTTTGTACAAAACAATTAACGAAATAAAAAATATTACTGAGCAACACACAACCCCTACTGAATTACAGGCTCCCAACTTGGACAGGCGCATACATATTGTGATGGGCGTTTAGTTTTTAAATGTTATTGACATGTGTTTAAGATAAATAATTATATATTTTCAACATGGTAAACAGTTTCATTAAATATCTTTATGCTCACGTTTTCCAGACGATTCCATTCTCGATGCTACATTGACAGTGTCACCAAACAAACAGTACCGAGGCATCTTAGTACCTACTACTCCAGCTACAACTGGACCTAAAGACCAATAAATCGATATAAGAAAATATGGTACGTGTGGTAATGAAATAATTTTCGGGATTGGAATTTTCATTTTTTTTTTTTAAGACCATTGTTCATGAGTTATTATCAGTTTGCAATTATACTCTATTCTAGATTTTTTAACACTCCATTATTTTCCTTTATCATGTAAACACTATCAAAGCCCGCGGTAATCATGACAACTGCATCTTGAATGAAAGTTGATAAGACACTTGTACATTTGTTGACCTTTTGGAAAATAAAATTGAGAATGGAATGGGGAATGTGTCAAAGAGACAACAATCCGACCAAAAAACATAAAACAGTCGAAGGCCACTAGTTGGTCTTCAATATATATATTTTTATATTTTTCATCAAATGTAAATTATAACTCTCAACTGTGAGATTTATTTGTTTCATTGGCTTTTATTATTATTGTTATTAATATCATGTTCATTAAGGAGCCTCGGTGGCCGATTTTCTTAGTGGTTGACCAACTGTATCATGAGCCAGTAAACACTGAGTTTGTGAGTTCGAAACTTGCACTGGGCAGATACACTCGACACCAATATTAGTAAACTAGGATTGTCAGTTATTCTACCGAAGTCAAATGGTTTTCTCCGGACACTCTTGCTTCCCACACCAATCACTAATGGATCTCCCTGATATAGGATAATAGGGGTGATAGTGGCGTTAAAAACCAATCCATCAATTATCATGATTATTATTACCTGAATTGATACCTATTCTCACTTTCCATTTTTCCTGTGGTAAATGAGGAACTGTTGCTTCACTGACTGTACTCATGATCTCTAAAGACATTGTTGCCACTTCTGTTGCATGTCTTGTTCTGTTCTTTGCAGCCACTGGTAAGCCCGAGGCAACCATGTAGGCATCGCCTGGAACAAATCAGCTGTACTAGACATATGACTAAAGCTAATCCGGAAATGAAATAATAAGAGAACTTCATGATATTCCATGTCATACATCGGCTCTAAATCATCCTTAGGCACATTTTCAAAGACTTCAACTAATTTAGTACAAGGACAAAATCGTGAAAATATAAACAGAGACAAAACAAAATGATTGTTTTAATGCAATCAGTTTAATTACAACACATTGAATTTCCTAAATAGTAATAAGTCAACTGAAAGACATAGACCAGCAATTGACCATCTTAATATATGTGCACAATAATGAGGAGAGAGTGTCTTAGTTCTAGTTCAACTTGACGTGACTGCATGTTTATATATTCAACATGCACAAAAAGGGTGCCCCTTTGAAACATGAATTTGACATCTGAATGTAAATTCAGTCATGAAACCCCGGCAACAGGGTCTCATTTGGTTCCTATGATAATGTCGTATATGAACGAACTATATGTTCCACTAGATGTTGATACACAAACAATTATTTAATATATTATGTATGAATTAATTTACTTTAGTCAGGTGAAGTATACTGTGTTTCCCTCTGATGTCTGAAAATTCATATCAGAAAACATTTTAAATGGCAACTGAAAATTATGCTCAGGCAATTGGACAATAACGGTGTCATTGACATTTTTGTGTATGGCTATTTGAAGTTATAAATTCCTCAATTTATGCAGTTGTATAAATTGCATGTATTCCATTTAACATGTTTTTCTATACATACCTATAGTTTCTACTTTATACACGTCGAAAGCCTCAAGTTTAGCGTCCATCATAATATATAATAGATTTAACATATATATAACCTGCATTGGAGAACTCTTGGAACATATGTCAGTGAAACCAACAATATCAGAAAAATATACTGACACTGAATCATAATGCTCCGGAATTATCGCCATCTTTTTCATCATTCTCCTGGCTATGGATATGGGAAGCAGCTGATACAACAATTGTTCTGAACGTCTACGTTCCTTCTCAAGGTCATACGTTTTGTGCCTAAGTGAATTCGCGAATTGTTGAAGTTTGTTCGTGAGTCTGTATACGAGGATTACAGTTATCGGAAACAATAATATCGCACAGACCATTTTTATCACATTTATAATTAGATTTGTTTTTAACGACGTGACGTAGCCTTCCAGCATTTCTATTATTTCCTGAAATAAAAAAGATCATTGTATTTTAGCCTCGAATGTAACTCCACGAGTAAGACTTATCAGCGGCTTTGTTATTACATTTGTAACTTAACGGGGGACACGGATGGAGCAGGATAGTGTCACCCATCCGGACAAACAGAGATTTCTCCATGTTCGTTTTGGGTTTGTTTTGCTCAGTCTTTTGTGTTCTTTATTATGTTTAATATACCGCTGTCTTTTGATCCTTTTTTTTAGTGTATTCAATGAAATTGTCAGGTTTTATTCCGACTAGCGATTTGTATATTCATTAGGTATATATATCTTTCTTCTCTTTTTAAAAACAAATCATGAAAATCTCTAAACATTCATGTAAATAAATGCTTAAACTTTTCATGTCTAGTTCCCCCTTTCATGATTTTTTTTTCTTCAAAAGTAATGTCTTTCATTTAAACGAAACATACAAACTCTGTCTTTCCATAATATTAACTACCTGCGATAAGATATCCTGTATTTCTTTCAGCAAATCTATATAACTAGTGATGTTATTGAACCATAAGATACTGGTTTCAACAGATCCATGAGTACAATTATTAGTCAATATGTCTGACCTCATGATGTTAATAACTGATTCTAGTTCACTTGAGGTATAACGACTATTGATTTGTTGTTGTACTGTGGTAGAATATTGCATACTTCTTTTTAAATAGCTTGCACCAAGTGTTGTTTTTTCTTTATACCACAAAAGTTCTGGTAATGCAACACTACCTGCAAATATTTTTTTATAATTGGTTTTGATGTCTATACATGTAGCTGAAAGTATCAATTAGATATATACAGAAAGTTTTTTTTAAATATATATCTACATTCTATTTTATTCAACCTAATGATATTAGACAATGTAGGGTAATTTTTAAAAACGTGTATGTTTACTAAATGCATACAAATACCTGTGTACATACATCTTGATCATTCAGTGATCACATGACATAGAATCATGCAGATTCCATAAAAAAAACTACATGTGTGTAAATAGGGGGAAAATCTGAGATACCAATTAAGGTTAAATATCAGAAAAATCATTTGTCAATATATTATATATAACAAGTGTTTCGTGGTTGATGCACTGTCATCTTTTATCCATCATAAGTCGTATGAAAGTGTAATGTAATATATGGCATTATCGCAATCTGTGATTCAAACGTCAAAGAAGCGTACAAAGATGATTTCGTACATATGTTCAGGCAAATTGAAAAAAGTGAATACGTAAACAAATTCATGAATCATTTACAACAGCATCTAATTACGTTAACTTTGCTTTAAAAGGTCCATTATAGCTACGATAAGATAAAAATAATATGATGAATATACTTTTGAACTAGAAAACCTTGAAAATTCAATTGGACGTAAGTTCCTTCTGTTCAGATATTCATGTAGGTTAATATCGGGTTATATGCCCATTGGCAGTCTTTAAAATTTTGAATATCCCTCTGGTATCTTTCGTTCATCTATGCCAACTCTGATGTTAGGAGTTCGGGCTTTGACTCCGACATTGATTGGCGAAGATTGGATGTTTTCATTCCATGTCGGAATGAGACGCCTCTTTCGTTATAGAATATAATCAAGATTCACGACAAGGAAGTAAAACAACAACTATCAATCGGTCTTCGCTAACCATGGGGACTGTGCAGGTTTTATTTATTTTGAGGGTAGGGACTTGAGGATCACGGGTAGTTTTGTGATAGAGGTCGGTGCAATGATTTTTATCCATCTGATGAAGACAATTCACGTATACTTTATACTGTCTTTATTTGTTTTTTGAAACATCTATCAAAACACTTCAACTGTTATTTTATACGACTTTACTATCAATATTTGCTATACCAAGAAATAAACCATTTTGATTGATATACTAACATGACCTGATTATGAATGTAATGAGCTTTTATTTGACATTGGCTTATGTTAATTTCTGATTTTCCAGAGATAATGTATCGTTGAAATCTGATTATTTTTTTCAATTAAGGCCAGGAAGGCGTGCCTTACATTTCAAGAGTACACTATTTACATTTCAAGAGTACAAATAGTTTTTAGAAAGTCGGTTATAATATCAACAACCATATTTGTTTACTAGGCTGCCACAGGAACTGTAGACAAATGTTCTAATTGGCTGCATCTTTTTTTATACATAGTTTGGCATCTGTTAAATTTTATTTGAAATAAGGTTTTTGGTTTTTGGTATTGATTATTTTTAACTTAGTAAAACCTGCTGCTTTTGTGACATGATTGGCAATGTGACGAATATTTTACAAACGAATATTGTTTGTCTGTTTGTCCTTGTAATTTTTAGTCAGGCGTTGTCAGTTTATTTTCGATTTATGAGTTTGACTGTCCCTCTGGTATCATTCGTCCCTCTTTTACAGAGAGCTTATAACGTAGAACTTAGTCACTTTCAGTCGCCGTGCACCCATTTACAATGAAATGAACACAGTAAGGGTAGCAAGCTATGAAAGGACATGACAACGCACAATGTAAAGCGAATAAATGGAGATGGTCAGCTGCCTGATTTATTTCAGCTAGACAAGGAATTTAAGAACTTTAACTATCAAAGTTACTTTCTTTTAAAAAATATAAAAATACTTGTGAACATAACAGTACCACTAGTATAACGTAATTACTTGTGGTTCTACATCTACTTTTGTTTCGTCTATACTATTGCTACTAGCATTACAGCCAGTCCTACTACTACTACTACTACTACTACTACTACTACTACTACTACTACTACTACTACTACTATTATTATTACTACTACTATTACTATTTCAACTACTACTATCGGATAGGCTCGTAGATAAAGGCAAAATTTGTAAACAGGTGTTCAATAGTTATAAAGGGACTGAGAAAAAATTTATCCGGGTTACAAATCAAAACACACCAAATATAAGAGAGAAAAAAAAAGAATAATTAATACAGGAACACTGAGGTTCAACAAAAACAAATGCCCAATACAAATTGAAACGAACATTTTGATAACACTGCAATATTCCTGACTTGGCACAAGTGACTTTATATGTTGCAGCCCAGTAGTCATCACAGAAGTATTTTTTACTTCAAGAATAGATTACCTAGCTGTATTAAGAAAACGTTTTAGAAATTGTGGTCGTCAATGCTCTTCAAATTCGTCATTTTAACTTTTTAGAATCGAACATAACTTATGAGACTTTTGAAGACAAAACGCGCGTTTGGTGTAAATACAAAATTTAATCCTGGTATCTATGAAGTGTGTATTTGGGTGGTGATGTTACAAAAAGAAAGTCAGTTTTATTCGGTCAAATAATTTTATTTACAAAGAATGTTGCAGATGTATTTAACCTTGAACTTTTACAAAGATTGATACGATTGTGTCAAGTAAAGTGAAATGATCTTTGATGTTGACTTATCCATTATGGGTTTTTGGTTATTTATATTCAAGGAACAAGATCAATACCGTCGTTTTTCTCTTTAACAATAGATTTAACTTTGCGATATATGGCTGCTTTGTCGGATTTAATCAACAGTTATGTTATGACAACATAAGATTGTTTTAACATGAAAAGAAATAATTTCCCATATGATTCTGCTACAGTTCATTTTGTCATGGACTCATATGTCAAATAAGCTGCGAAATTGATCCTAAGTCTTATCGTATGTGATAAATTCATCAACTAAAAACTATCGATAAAAGGAGATAAAGTGTTGCAGTTTATCAATTTTTAAAGCAACCAACTTCACTGATATCAATATGGTTATAGAAATAATAAAATAAATACATTCCTTGTAGTCATTGTATTATACTTTATTGCTTGATCAACAGTATAATTGTTGATATAAATCTTTAACCTCTAGAATTCAACAGAACGACTTCTTTCGTGATATTGTATAATCGTGGTATATGTTTGAATATATTCTTGTGTGCTTAATAGTTCCCAAAGTACCGGGATTATAATTTAATACGCCAGACGCGCGTTTCGTCTACATAAGACTCATCAGTGACGCTTAGATCAAAATAGTTATTAAGCCAAGCAAGTACAAAGTTGGAGAGCATTTAGGACCCACAAAAGTTATGCCAAGTACGGCTGAGGTAATTTTCTCCTGGGACATCCTTAGTCGTAATTGACTCTTTATCATTTCGATGCTCTTTGACTTAAACTTTGAATTGGGCCTTTCATTTTTTTTTTATTGAATTGTCACTTTTGAGCCGTATGCAGACAACACTAACATCTGACGTTGACCATTATAACAGTTAAAGCTTTATTCGTAAACTATGCAGCTCGTTTGATGTTCACATTTAACAAACAGTTGAAAGTAAAAAACAAAAACAATCCGAGGAAAATTCAAAACGTAAAGACCATCATCAAACGACAAAAGTGATACTCTTAAACACTTTAAACGAATGGACAAAACTACTGTCATATTTCTTCCTTGGTACAGGCTCTTTTTTATTTTTATTTTTTTCTTATTCAAACACATATATTGAGTTATAACGGATCAGGAACTTCGTTGGTGAATTTCAATGACTTTTATTTTTCATTGAAGAATGTATGTAATGATACATTTTAATAAAAATGAAGCCATAGTAGAATTGTCATAAAGATATTTGATGTAAGCATCTAGTAGTACATACTATTGTACGGCATTCACATATTAGTCTATCCAATACTTGGATATATAATACAGCGACAAACATGACCAAATATGAAACAATTCACATTTGCAAGACCAGACGACTTAGAACAAAGTATTTGACATAGACATTTAATTTTTGCTGACTCCCAGAAGCATTTTTTGGTTTCAGTTTGTTGTTGGGTTGTTTTTGTGGTACATTTTACAACGATTAAAACATCATCCTCCATTGAAGATAAAGTGTCCACACCATGACAAAAATTATTCCGAACTATTGATGAGGCAGTAGAAAATATGCACTTAATTCGAATTCTAATCTAGATAACATCACAAAGAAAACTGCAACCGCTTTAAAATTCAATTTCAATTACTAACCATTAAAGCTCAAGTCTTCAAGCAAAAACAAAAAATAATTTAGTGAGCCATTCTTTGATATTAAGATCAAGAATTTCAACCTAAAAAAAAAAGACGTCATATTGAAAAGGTTTTTCTATGAATAACGTGACTCTTTAATGAACAGAGAAAGAAAACTGATACGTTTAATGAAAGTGGTATATTTTCCATTATGATTTTGAATGTATCATTTTTAAAGGAAATTAGTTATAATATCTTCTTACAAAAAAAAAATCAAAACAATATGTTATATATGAAATGAGTCCGGAACTTATTTTTGGATTTAACTACATCAGTTAAGCGCAAAGCCGAATATTAGAAAGACAGAATTATAAGAACCGAAACAATTGAAAAGACCTTAACCAAATTGACATAAAAGAATTAGCCAAAAACATCTAAAGTCAACTTTTCTTGATGAGGTTGAAACCTAAGAGTCTAATAAACAGAAAATTACAGATTGGTTTGTTATAAACCATTTCATTACCAAATAACCATTTACTAGAATGGTGATATCCTCGGATATTGATAGTCAACCAGCAGAGGTACCAACCCAGTGCTTAAAAACATAAAACAACACGCTATTATTGCATGCGTCAAGCGGTCGTTTCAGTATTTACCCTCATCAGAAATGTTAAAAGCAAAATATTGTTCGGGAGCATCTCAGTTATTGTTCATTCGTTTGTGGTGTGTTTTGTCATTTGATTTTGTCATGTGATTAGAAACTTTCCGATTTAATTTTCCTCGGAGTTCAGATTTTTGTGATTTAACTTTTTTCATTAAATGTTATAGATGTTCTTGGCTCCTGTCTGTAAATAAGATGTTTCCGTAAAGGAACTGTGATAAACTCTCACAAACTATAAATACGAGTACTATTTCTTTACTTTAAAATTATTGTAATATTTAGGTACTTGTATTTTACTTTACTTGATTTGTACTAAATATTTAGGTACTGAAATAATACATTTGTCCATGTTTGAAAATCATAATTTCAAGAGATTTGAAATAGAAAAACTTTCAAAATGCTGAAAATGTAATGGTAGTAATCAAAAATCTGTAGTATCTAAATTTCAAGTACAAATTTAGTACTGTAAAAAACAGGTACCTAAATATTACAATAATTTTAAAGTAACAAAATAGTACTGAATATTAAAAGTAAATTTCCAGTACTACAGATTTTTAGTACAGAAATAGTACCTATGCAAAAGTAGCTGTGTATATTTGCTAAGATCTATATGTTCGTTGTTTTCGTCTTTGATGTATATTTTTTTCCATTGTTAATCGTACAAAATCTTTCTCTCATACTAATGTTATGATCTCTTGTATGACATATCAATCAAATAAAGCAACAACTACTGAACTCTGAACTTGAGATAGGTAAGGTTAAGTCCTTTCAAACTAGACTTGGGGTCAGTTACATTGGAATGTAATTATTTAAATTACACATTACATTGCGAAAATGATCAATTACACTAATTACACGTAACACAGTTTTTGAAATGTAATTAATTAAATTACAATTACATTTCATCATGGTTTTTTTTATCAATATCCGACATGTATATATGTCGTGTACAAGTTGCAATTTTGTACAGGTTATAACATGTACAAAAATGTTGTACATGTTATAACTTGTATAATGCAAAAATACAAGTTATAACATGTACAAAAGTACCTCATACATGTTATAACCTGTACAAAATATTGCTTAAAAATGGTTTTAACTTGTACAAAATCAAAAAATAAGATGATATTGACCTCAATAACTTTTTTTATTATTCCTTCATGTTAGTGTGTTTTGTCCTTTTTTGATACAGTTAATGTCCAGGGGTCGGTATTACGAAGCATTCCTAAGATCTGTCATAAGATATATCTTAGGACATGTCTTATGATCCTTTTATGACTATCTATGGACGTATCTTTATTTAATGAATTATAATTGTGAGTGTCCACTTTGAAGGCAATAGTAAAATACTTTCATTCTAATTGACACTAAAAAGACGTAAGAGGATAGCCAGGATAGATGTGTCTACAATTGAAATTGGGAATTGAAATGGAGTATGTGTCTAAAAGACAACAACCCGCCCATGGACCAAACAACACCTAAAGGCCAAAAATACATACTTTCAAAGTAGAGGATATATTTTAAACATCAAAATGACATTCGCCTCATGCAATGATCCTAGAGTTTATAAAACAAGATTGAGTTATAAATTTACATAAGTCATGCTGAAGGCCAAAAATGTTGAAGAGTAGATCCAAAGATATTGATAATGAAGCGTGGTCCAATGAAAACTATTTCAGCTCACTCTTGCTTTTACAGAGTAAGCATATAAGACATTGTTTTAGTCTTTGCATGCTATAAAATGAGAGGGAGGAGTATTACCCAAAATTATTCGGCATCGTTCTTAAACTTTTTGGAAGAATTTAGTTACTAGTATCTAATGTAATTGTCATTGAGTTGAGGAAATGCAAGCTTTTAGTAAATAGTTTCACACTTATTTAAGCCATGATGGACTGCATATAACATACAATTACATGAAAACACATTTGCCAACATAAGTCATGAAACATATATTTCTGAAACTTTGTGATCATTGTCCTCTACAGAAAAAGACACGTTCTGGCCTATTTATTGTTGTTCTTTATGCATTGGTGAATTTAAATGTATATTTTACCTCATTAAGATTTATTTTTAATTTTGTACAAGTTAAAACCATTTTTTAGCAATATTTTGTACAGGTTATAACATGTATGAGGTACTTTTGTACATGTTATAACTTGTATTTTTGCATTATACAAGTTATAACATGTACAATATTTTTGTACATGTTATAACCTGTACAAAATCGCAACTTGTACACGACATATATGATGCATGTGTAAAATCTTCATGTAAGCATAGGTTTAAGCATTGCATTTGATATTCATTAGTTATTTAATGTTTTGCCATTTAATCTAAATCTGTCTGGACTTAAAACTTTGACAGCAATTCTAAAAATAGTCTTTCGAAAGGACATTGAAGTTCCATTATTAGAAGATCATCATATTGATAGGAGAAGGAATTTGTTCCTATTGACTTGCCAATACATCAAGGGGTATTTAAACATCTCAGAAATGAAGTCATTTTAATTAAACATAATAAAGAAATTATAAATACATTAAAAAAAAAACATTTTTCACTTTAAAAATATTAAAAAGTGTGCCTGTCACAATATTGAATTTTTTTTAGTACATTATGTATATAATGTCTAAATATAAGCAATAGTTTGCTAATTAGATAAAATACATGTAATAGTGGTATTGCCACTGGATATTTTAATCGGATTAATTGCTGTTTGTTTTAATAGCTGTTAATTTTTATTTCTATAATCCTTTTGTGTATACAAATTTGACAAAATAATTGAGTGCATTGAATGTTAATTCTAAATGAACTGTATAAGAATGATTTTTCACAATCACACATTTTTTTGTTTTTGTTTAACAAGGTGATTATATATAATTAATTATTTATTAATCTGTTTAGTTACTAGATCTTTCTTAAAATCTGAGTAACACTATCACATGATCCGCACATTTTTTAAGACTATTTAAAAAAAATCTGTAGGTCAAATAAATAATATAAAAACTTCAGAATAAATTACAGACTTCATATATTAAAGACGTATGTGATATCAATATTTGAAAAAAAGAAATATAATTTTACAATTTATATTATTAAACACAAATCCTTATCTTTAACACCATACCAGTACATGTAATTGAAATGTAATTCAAAAGTAATTGAGCATTACATGCTTTTTTCAATGTTATTAATTAAATTACCATTCATGTAATTTACAAAATGCTCAATTACACATAACCTTCAAGTACATGGAAAATTGTAATTACACCTAATTACCATTACATTTTCAATTACCCCATCCCTGTTTCAAACCATTTTATTATGCACAGCATCAGAAAATACTGACACTTCGTGGTTTGTACGAGAGTTTTAAAGCGCAGGAGCGTAAATAGCGATACCGTCTGTATGGTGTATAGCATATACAAATCACCATTTCTAAGACTCGTTGATGATTAATAATCGTTTGATCATGCTTAAGAATGGTTATTTAACCAGATCAAACGCTTTTTAGTTAATTAAAAAGATGAGTTTAGGACATGTCATTTCTACAATGGTAATTGTTATAAATAAGGTTAAGGTTTTATCTTGAACGCAGCTTTATGATCTCAATACTGCATAAAACGTTTATTAATTTGACATTTTCATTAAGTGTCTGCATTATATACACTTTAATGCTGGATCACTCACTCTTCTGGTCGAAATGCATTGATCTAGATATTTCAATTTTCAGAGATTAACCTGTGTAATTGACAAACATTATATACCTGTACTTTTTAAAAAGGTTAAAGCAGAATACATTAATTAGATGCACTGTAAAGTATGTGGTTGATTAGTACTGGTAAATCAGTTATTTTACACAAAGTCATATAAATTAGCTTAAAACTGTATGTGCATATTTAATGCAATACTTCATACAACATGCGTTCTAATGACTGCTCAATTAATTAAACTTGATTTCAATTTTTATCATCTAAAAAAAACATGGAATTTGATTCTAATTCAGTTGTTATGAATGTTTAATTGACATATACTTTGATGTAATGTATTTCATATGAACTCATTTATTACGAAACAGTTCACTCAACCAGTAATGGCTAAGTGTTCACAGTTATTGGTAGTTTATCCATTGTTTTATGACGTAGAGAGAAACATATCCATCCAATCGTGATCCCGTTAACAAAGTTAAATTTAATGATGTCATACGCGCTCTAGGGAAAGCACGACCTTAGTTTTTTTTCCAAAATAAAGGTATCTACAAATTGTAATGTTATAATTTCGAGAATGTTTTAACTTTCAAGAAATATATGCATCTTAAAAGTTAGCGGTCGATTAAGAAATGTTTGTATAAATGAAAACATTTGGAATATTGCAATTACACCATAAATATATCTTAAGCTCATCTACCTTTCGCTAGCTTTGAAACTAAAGTAGTTTTTTTTTTTTTTTTTTATTTAGTTTTTTTTTAAATTATACATACTTTATTGAAAACTTTCACATTTGTTAGTTTGATACAAAAAGTACCGGTACCTTATCCCGGCCTCGTTAAACATTAGATTGTATATTTAGAAAAATTGTTAGTACATAAAGTAGTTTTATTGATTTGTAATGAATATGATATAATGTAATGGTTTTTTTTTATCATTTCCATGAAATCTGATTTGTATCTGATAGATATGCGATGTTAAATAACTTCAGTTTATGACAAACGGATGTCATTCTGAAAATTTTCTCATCAAATTATACAGTTATATTTAGCTACAAACGCTACTTTTGTTTTACAAATTGAAGGTGCAGTTATCACAATAAAACTGAGATTGAAAACGGGAAATGCTTAAAAGAGGCAACAACCCAAGCACAAAGATAAAAAAAAGAGTTCAAAATATTAAGCTCTCAAAATAAAAAAAAATTGTTAAAATTACTCTTACAAGCAAAAGTATGTTGTCAAATCAAAAGAAAACTATACTGCAACTGTACTATAAAAGTGATAACATTAGTGGGAACAAAGTATAACAAAGATATCATATTAAATTCTGAATAATTGTTTAATCATAGAACAGGCACTTTGGCCGATGCGGGCTTTATAAACAATTAAGTTCTGCATTATGATACCAACTTACTCATGTGTCATGTCACATTTATTCATGATGTTGTTGTTAATTAAGTAAGGAATCAAGTCCTGATAAAAGGTCGTAATTTATGATCTGTCAATATAAGTATTAAAGGAAGAATGAACTGTTTATTCAATAACCTATTACATACTTCCAATGTGAATTTCATAAAATACGATGAAGAATAATGATTATAAAAATAATATATCAATATGAGGATTGTAAAGAAGGAGAGATATGAAAACAGTCAAATAGAAACAGAGGAATAGAGCTGTTTCATTGGCAAATATATATTATCTTCTTCGGACGCAAAATATTTAAAATGTGTCGTTTATTTTTCTTATCATTTTTTTTTCTATTTTATATCGTTTATTGGTAAATTTTAAACAGATAATGAGTTGATTTACATTAATCTTATGTATCAATGGATTAATAGTCCTTAAACTTGTACATCTCTAATTACCAAATAACTTTCGATGCATAAGATAGATAAGAAAGGTTAATCTTTGTTGTAGATCAATATCAATATCAATATGTGTATGGTATGTCTCGCAGTGTTGACCTTAAGCAAATATTCAAATCAAACACAAAACTCCAGTAGCAGAGACTACACTATCAGGTTTTGCAACTCTAGAAAATTAAAAGATATTTTTACATATTAAAGTGTAATTCGTTTGATCTCACTTCTTCATTGGTTAAAAATCAATAGTTACTACTAATTGTTATTTCTACTTAAAGAATGAAATTGACAAATTCTGGTATATGGTCTATAAAACAAAAATGAAATTGACCAATTCTGGTATATGGTCTATAGATCAAAAATGAAATAGATTCCTCCACCGTATCTCGTTTTATAAGATATCATAAATCAGTAAGTCTGTCGTCCAAACGTATATCACGAATCTCACATCAAAGAAAACATATAAAGTGTTTAATACGGCACATTCTATATGTGTACACCTGTGTCAAGTCAGATCCTGTAATTCAGTGGTTGTCGTATTTTGATATGTTACATGTTTATTTTTCGTTCATTTATTTTGTACATAAATTAGACCGTTAACTTTCTCGTTTTAATTGTCATTTCGAGGTTATTAATATGTGTCCATGCTCATTTTTAAGGCCGTAGAGTGACATTTAGTTGTTAATTACTGTTCAATTTGGTTTCGTCTGGAGAGCTGTCTCATTCACACAGCATCTTTCTTTTTGTATAAACATCGTATTTGTTTAAAATTTTGTTTTAGCATATGTATCCCCATTTTTTAAAAGGCATTTTAACATTGGTATCAGAACTAAATTATCGTTTTTTTTTCTCAAGCAGCACGATATCATATCATTTGTGTTCATCATTCTGTAGGTTGTAAATTTCTTTATTCTGTAATATGTTTATAGAAACAAATTCAAATGTCCTGTACAGTTTTTTTTTTTAAAACGAGTGTAAGCCTATTAGGTGTTTTATTCTGTTTCAGTCATAATGCTGTAGGTTGTTTTTAGTCTAGTGTTATGTTTTGTTTCCGCGTTGGTATGTCTTAGTGTTTTTCCATTGTTAATTAATATTTAATCGACTTAAATTTCATTCAATGATGCTTGAAAATATTTAACTTTTTTAGATAAGATGTAAACATGTGATATCATTACCTTTCGCATAATATACTCCACCCAATGCTCGTTCCAACCCAGCTTGTTCTTTACTTAACACAATCATATGGTACGCTACTAATGGTTGCCAGCTTGTTCCAGTTATATATTTCGCGTCTGTTATAACAGAGCCTAACCAATCTAATATGATGTCATTATCATAAGAGTAAAATCTTATTACTTCACTCGAACTTTTGTTAAGGCTATCAAAAGTATTTCTATGTTCCTGTAGTCGTTGAAAATATGTACTTCTGGAACGGAAGTGTCCAGGGATAGACAACGATATCCATTCTTCTAGAGCGTTTAATGACATGTCTGTTATTGTCCGTTTGTTTTTTAGAACTGGTAGAATATCCATCCTTCCTGAAGAAACATACATGGTTGTGATTCCCCTTTCAATTTGTAAATTGTGGACGAGTAGTCCAATTTCTACACTAAATTTTATATCTGCTTCCACTTTGTTTTGTGTCACAACATGATTATTATCATAAGCAATAGTTATACCTCCTTGAATTACTAGAACAATAATAGGTATGATAGTGAATACTAATATTTTAACGAGTATGATATTTTGTCCACGTTTAGTCGAAAGATTTGAGTTGCAAGTGCAACAGCTCTTAAATGGAACAAATAAATCTGGTTGATCCATATTTATTTTGCAAAACAGATACTAAGTTCGTAAAATATTCTTCGAATTATGCTGTGTAAAGGTTGCGATCTGTAATGTAATGAAAACGCTACTGTCGATATGTAAAAATATTGATGAAAATTAAGATCTTTCAGGAATATTTTTTTCTACTGATTTTTTCAATCTGCGCGAACAATATCACAAAATAAATATTGTCTAACTTATATTTCATCAATCTTGTGCTGCAAAGTTAAGTTGATGTAGAAAAGATTAAAGGACTGTATTGATTATAAAGTATTTCATGACAGTCCTGATTGGCTGAAAGGTATCTGGTGTAGGAATATGGTTAATTATCTCGATTCCTCTTAAGCATTGCATTTATTGTTAGGAAGTATTGTGTTTCCAATGGATTTAGATAAAGTTTATAGCGTTTGAAAGCTCATTATCATCGAGATTTTTTTTTTATTATAATTTTTTGGTTACAATATATCTTTGATGAGAGCACGTCTTACGCAAAACAACTTTACAAAACTCGTTTTCATTTTTAAAAATTGAATAGATCGTTTTAACAAACTTTGCCGTTCAACATGTGAATTGGTTACGTCGAGTTACGTGTATACAGGAAAACCTGCAAATGGCAAAGCCCTAGGTATTCTCTTCTCATGAAAAGGTAAAACTATAAAATCACAAGATTGGAACCGGAAAGTTCCTTAATCAAATGGCAACACAAAAGCTTTAACACAATAAACGATACAGGCATATTCTTACGTAAAAAACGATAAAATTAATCTAGTTTTAAAGATACCGAAACATCTCACTGATATGGCAGTCACATAGCATTCCCACTTTGTGACATTTGTCCATTTTGGATTATATGATATAGTACTCAATAACAAGTCTGTTCTTCATGTTAAACGTAAGTATATCGAACAGTCATTAATTATTAATAATACCTATTATCAGAATTTTATATCTTAATTGACTTTAAGATATTTAAATATCAATGAATTATATGTTATATAAGCACTGCAACGCAGAACTAGATATTTCATAATGCATGTATACCCAAAGTGTATGCATACGTTCCGAATATGTCTTAAGTACTGGTTTTGAATATGACTAATGCGAGATACCAATATTGCAGCATTTTATATGAATAATAATTATTATTATCACCAAAATATATTTTTTTTATTTAAGCAGAAAACGCCTTTTTGATTTATCAACATTGTTATGATTGAGAAAAGAAATAAACTATTTTTGTAAATTTGGCCAAATAATATTGCTTTTTAAATTTGTATATTTAGGTCTTTCCACCTTTCCGTGGAAAGACCTATTGATTTTGTTCTGATTATTATTAGGTCTTTCCACCTTTCCGTGGAAAGACCTATAGGTTTTGTTCTGACTATTATTATAAGGTCTTTCCACCTTTCCGTGGATTTTTTTTCTTGCGTAGTATTGTTGTTTACTAACTTGTCGCTTAGATGTTTAAAATATGATATCGTATAGTTTATACGCTTCAAAAATTTACATCTGCGTAACAAAATACTTTACGTTGTATGAGTTATCTCCCCGAACACTATTTATCTTGCGGCCACTACTCCTTCGCAACCATAAAAGATTACGACAAATTTATTTTACCAAATTGCTCGTTACATCTTTAGAATAAGAATATTCATTTGGACCGAAGCTATACGGAGACTCCATATGAGAGTTATTCCCCCTTTTTTATCTGATTCAAGTGATATGCATTTTCAACTGGTAAGCCATAAGTGATAGAGACCTTGATTTGAGGTCCTTGGTCCCAAAAAAATGAAAATGAGGTCAAGGTCATATTCTAAATTTTATTTTGGCTTATTTTTACTTCTTTTCAAATACCGTATGACATATTGACAAATAATTTTTCATCAATTGTTAGTTGCGACATGTCCTTACTTGTATATTTTGGTTGAAAGGGTGCGCATACAATAAATGGGAGTTTTTGTCCATCTTACATTTAGAATTACGCGTAAAGTGATTTTACTCATTAACCAAACATATTAAAGACCTAGGGTCTTATGATTTAAGGTCCTTGGTTTGTTACCTTGAAATTTAGGTCAGGTCATAGGTAAAAGGACGTTCTAGATTTTGACCTTTGCTTTAAATTCATATAAATACATTATAAAGCCAAAGAAACTAACATTTTAAACTGATTTTTCATATTTCAATATCAAAATAGACCTTTACTAGTGGACAGACCTTCAATTGTTCTCTGAACAATTGGTTTTTAATTTGTTGCTGTTTTCCTTGTTTTCTATGAAATGTTCTTTGTATATTAGGAATGGAAAAGAATCGGCACACTCAAATACAACAATTAACGATTTGATTGACAAACGTTCTGTCGAAACTTAATAGCGTGGTAATGTTTTATTTGTATTGTATTGTTTGTTTGTTGTAGTTATTAGAAAATGTGGTATGAGTACCAATGAGACAACTGTATCAACTATATTCCAAAAGGTCAATCACAAAAAGACAGAACTCCAAGAAAAATTCAATGGAAAGTCCCTAATCACAAGGCAAAATCAAAAGACAAAACACTTCAAAAACTATTGAGGAAGGGGTGGAATCATTCGAAGGAACTGTATCAGTACAGGAATATCTATCTTCGCTTAAACATATGAAGAACTCTAAATCACCTGGTATAGATGGATTCACTGTTGAGTTTAATAAATTGTTTTGGAATGATATTAAATTACCACTAGTAAGATGTTTAAATGAGGCTTTAGAGTATGGAAAGTTCTCTATCACTCAAAGACAGGGACTCAGTACCTGTATACCAAAGGAAGGTAAGTCAAAGTTTTATCTTAAGAACTGGCGACCTATCACACATCTGTGTGTAGACTATATGATAGCTACAGCCAGTCTAGCAAATAAATTTAAAAAGGTCTTGGTAAACATAATTAGTCAAACACAAAAAGGTTTTCTTAAAGGTAGGTATATTGGGGAATGCACTAGATTTATTTATGATTTGATGGAAAAGATAGAAAAAGACGACATTCCTGGACCTTTAGTCGATTTTGAACAAGCTTTTGACACAGTCGAATGGTCTTTTATATATGAGGCTTTGCAGTTTTATGGCTTTGACCATACATTTATAAATTGGATTAAGGCTTGCTACTGTGATGCTTCTAGTGCAGTGTTAAATAATGGTTATATTTCAGAATTTTTTTCATTAAAAAAGGGGGGGGGGGGTCCATCGAGGGGATCCGCCGCCTCCTTACCTATTTATTTTAGTGCTAGAATTACTAAGTGCAGCTATTAAAAATGACCCTGATGTTGCGGGTGTAACAATTAATGACTCTGAATTTCTGTTGAGTCAATACGCTGATGATTCTTCCGTAGTCCTGGATGGTGACCAAAAATCCCTAAATCAGTTTTATACTTGTTTGATAAATTTTCAGAATGTGCTGGACTTAAGTGTAATGTTGATAAAACCGAAGCCGTATAGATTGGGTCAAAAAAGGGTAGTATGGAAAAACTTTTTCCAGAAAAAAATCTTGTATGGAACCATTCTGGGAGGTTTAAACTACTAGGTATATGGTTTGAGCTTGCTAAAATGGATAAAACTCTATGTAATTTTACAGCCAAGATGAACAGTATCAAGTCATTACTCAATACATGGACTTATAGAGAACTAACATATATTGGGAGGGTTGTAGTTATTAAGACTTTAGCACTTCCCATTTTGGTTCAAGCTCTGATTGTCCATCCACCCCCCCCCCCCCCCAGAAGGGGTTTTGAGGGAGATTCAGAATATATTTTTTAACTTCTTATAGAAAGGAAAACCTGATAAAGTGAAAAGGGCAGTGATAATGTCCGAACACTGTGATGGTGGTCTTAAGATGCCTAATATTTATTATTTTTGCTATGGTGTAAAAATGTCTTGGCTGTATAAACTATTAGATTCCCAAAATTACTCTCCATGGAAAGTCTTGCTACTTAGTTATATACAAAAATTTGGGGGGACAAGATTTTACACTTAAGTCAAGAAGGTGTACTTTATTTAGCAGAAAAGGTTAATCCATTTTGGCATGATATCCTGGTAAATTTTTCCAATTTAAAAAATAAGCTTCAAGCTGAAAACAATACTGAAATTTTGACCCAGTTCATATGGCTGAATCCGAACATCAAAATGGATGGAAAGATGATTTTGAGGTTCAAATATGTTGAAAATAGAATATTTTTCATTAATGATCTGATGTCAGATAATAATACATTATTTTCATATGATGAATTTAAAAAAAAGTATGATATCAATACTAATTTTGTAGAATTTTATAGTATTTTAAGTGCGATTCCAAAGAGATGGAAAAGTATAATAGAAGGTAGTTCAAAACTGGAAATTATTGAAAATAAATTAATAGATAAAGTTAAAAAGGAACCAAAATCTTGTAACTTTTTCTATACATTATTTTTGGAGGATAATAAAGTATTATCTTTATCTTCCCGTGAAAAATGGGAAAGAGATTTAAATATGCAGATTGAAGATTGGAATGCTATTTATTCCATGCCCTTCATTATAACCAGAAACTCTTTTTTGCAAAACTTTCAAGTTAAGATTGTTCATAGGATTCTACCATGTAATTCATTTTTATTGAAATGTAAATTAAAAGAAACTGAACTTTGTAATTTTTGTTCAGAATTTAAAGAAAATATTTTTCACATTTTTTGGGAATGTAATGTATCACAAAACTTCTGGCTATCCGTTAGAGATTGGATTAAAAATTATGGCATTCTCCTGCCTTTCAGTGCAAAAGAAGTCATGTTAGGTGTGTCTGAGGATTTTGTTAACAGTAAAACAGTTAACAATATTCTGTTGTTATTCAAATATTATATATACAAATGTAGATGTAAGACCATATCCCCCACAGAATATGGTGGGGTAGAATATTTAAAATATTTGACTAATATAGAAAAATACTCTGTATGTTTCCTAACCCCTGTACAAAAAGTAAAAATGGATCAGAAATGGCATATGTTAGAAGCAGCTTTTATTTAATTTATTTGATTAATTAACAAAATATTTTTGTAATATTTATATATATATCTTATTATATCCATATGACATAATTGATTTATCAAGTATTACTTTATTTTTAAAATGTGTATCGAATACTGTAGTATGTAATATCACATGTTTCATCATCAAAAATAAAATAATTACAAAACAGACACTTCAAAAACGAAAAGACAACAACTGTCATATTCCTGACTTGGTACAGGCATTTTCAAATGTAGAAAATGGTGGATTGAATCGGTTTAATAGCGTTATTGTGTTATTGTACTATATATATATATATGAAAAAGATTTGTATTCTTGTTTTTCGCTTTGGCTAATGTTTATATGCACGTAGATCCCTCCGTTTGCGGAGCACCCCACGAGAGCTGAGAGGATACAGTTGAATTCGTGTACACTCCCTATCGAGAAAAATGGAGATGTGTCACTTACGTATTTACAGGTGTTTTTTTTTTAATATTTACATGGACAATCCTCACCCAACACGAGGGAGTGTTAGGACACCGGACAGAATCTGTAATCATGATGTAGAAAGCCGAAGAACTCGGGGAAAACCATCCGGGAACAGACAAGAGACTTCAGCAGATTTGTTTCCAGGTCAGGGAGCAACTGATACCAACTGATGCCCTAAAGTACCCATTTTAATTTAAACTCCGGTCTGGGTACCAGAGATATGTGTGAGAGGGTGAAAATCAACCTTCTGATGGTATTAGCACCCCGTGTGAGAATCGAACTCAGAACCTGCAGCACTGAAGACATCTTTCTTAAAACCAGTAGACCACGAACTCACATGTTTTGCCTATATTGTTTTTAGCTTTACGTTTAAATTATCTTAATAGAAACGAGTAGTTACCTTCCACACAACAACATTGAGTTAAACCATTAACTGTACTGTGATCAAAACCCTTCATTTCTTGAGTAGCTTAATGTATCTTAACATTACCGTATGTTATTAGAAAAGATTTCGGTATGACAGCCTTTTATCATCAACTGTTTTAATATCAGACTTATCAATCATGAAACGAGTACTGATATGAGCAAAAATTAGTTTTAGCAGCATATTTTACGTGAATAATAACAAAACAAATATATTTACGTCATGATCATTTTTCATCAACACAACTATTTTCAGTTTCAGCGTTTGAAAAAAGCAGATTATTTGATGTGTTGTTCAAGGACATTGTTAATATTCAATATTCTTTTAACTTATTTCAACTACTAATTCAGAAATACTTCCGTGCATTTATTATTACGATTTTGTCATTTTAGACCCAAATGCGATTTTTATTTTTACGATTTTTAGAGTCATTATCTAATATTTCGCTGACATATTTAAATGCAAATAGTCGTGGAAAGTTAAAGACGACCTTCGAATTATACCAATGCAATTGTCAATACTTTAATTGAGGAATTGCAGAGGATTGTTTATCACAGAGTGTGTATGACAGCATTTCTTTAAATCAAAGCGTGGATGGGTATGGTTCTCTCGTCGAAAATGCTCTTGCGATTGTTGAAGTTGAACATAAATAAACTGTTGTTGTCCCTGATTTAGTACACATGTCTTTCCTTTACTAATTCAATGTATTATTTAATATTTGTATAATTCGTTATTTTTAATCAGTGTCTTGCATCTAATTATCAGTAGCGCTCCAATAAAAATGTCAAAGTCAAATATGAAGTTAACTTAACTATACACTTTCATGACATCAGTCATTTTGGGATCTCAAAAGTCTAAGATTACATATGTTTTTATTGAACAATAACTGCAAGGACATCATGTATCTATTTCGCTATTCACGATACGATATTCCCGTGCTTGCATTTCCTATCATGATTTTCTTGATACAGGGTTGTTGCTCACAAAGAAGCTATTAAATCAAGAATTCCAAATAGTGAAGTTGAAATCATCTCTTCGTAAATTTTATGGACGCCATCCCGAGTTGGTTGACCGTATTGGAATAACCGCTTCACAAATGATATCGGATTATGCTCCTTACGTCGTAACTACAGTCCCCTTCCCTTTCATAAATGTAACCTATTGAATTAGAATATTTACCGGATTAGTTATCTCATAATCAACACTACGGTGCCACATGTGCTTACCCTTCCGGGGCACATCCGATCACCCTTTATTTTTTTGGGGTTCCGTGTTGCTTATTTTTAAGTTCTCTAGGTTGTGTTATGTGTACTATTGTTTGTCTGTTTGTTCTTTTCATTTTTTTGCCATGGCGTTGTCAGCTTATTGTCGATTTATGAGTTTGACTGTCCATCTGGTATCTTTTGTCCCTCTTTTACATAATTATATGGATAGGTTATAAGTGAATTTGACTGCTTTGACACTGATTAATACCCGACACTTTGTCACTTTTTTGATAAATTATAGCTGACGGGATTTATCAGAAACGATAGACGAAACAGAAAAATATATAGGTGCCTTTTTTTTAAACTATTTTAACATATGATTGCAAAAATAAACAAACAGTAAAAGATTCGTGTAGGAAATAATTTCTGTAAATGTTAAAGCAATCTTATATTATTATACCATATCTGTTAATTCTGATCTTAAATCACATAAAGCAGCCATAGATCGCAAAATTAATTCCATTGTTAAAGAGAGAAAAAGCGGTAGTAATCCTAGAAATTAAAATGATTAATATCCATAATGTGTAAGTCAAGATCAAAGAACAGCCTACTTTACTTGAGAAAGTCAGTTCAATCCTTGCTAAATTCAAGCCTAAATAATCCATCAACTTACTTATAAATATATTATTTGACCGACTTTAATTTTTTTTTCTCACAATATCATATCACAACATACTCTGTCACTTTACAAGGCAATCAACAAAATGTAATGCTAATTACCATGAAACTCAGATCTAGCACGAACTTGTGCGGCATTATCATTACTATTCTGTTTAGTTATTCACCTTTATAACGTTATAACCTGTCATAAACACATTTTACATTTCTTTTTCTATGTGTGCTGACATCATAATTATGTATAGAAAACAAATCATGAAAACTACATATCTGGCTTTATATATAATGTTAATTGTGTGTATGCATTTGACATTAAATCCAATTGAAATGTGCTGTTAAGGAAACTGGGAATTCAAATGTTGATGTTTGTTTGCCGATGTAGCAATGTTCATGCAGACAGTTTTTGAAAATAAAATTATATTCATTCTTATTCATGTCTTGTTTTCAATTTTAAGAATCATAAATGCTCCGATCTTATTTTTAAACAGTAATAAATACGTTTGTCATTAACCATGACAGATAAAGCAAAGGTGAACTGAAAATTCGACATTATTTTTTTTTTCTAAAATGACCCGTGTATCAGTTTGGTTAAAGTTCTTGTTTAAACTAAAGAAAGATTCAGACAACGATAGATGCCAAGTGGTCATGTCAATAGTTCACATTTACCTTTGACCCAAACGTGGCTACAAGTGCAGATCAGGGATAGGAGGAGGGTGTCAAGATTTGTGAAATTTTATCTAAAAAGTTACTATTTTATTAATATATTTATTAAAGTTATTGGTCAAATGACTTTAAAACGGTCAAGTGATTATTTACTATAAACACGTGTGTGTGTTTATATCAAACACATGGTTTGTGTTTATGTTCAATTTGATTGGATGGCATATCCCCGTATTGCCTATTTTACGGTTATATGCCCTCATGATTTTCGAGAAAAGCATGAATAGGTATTACTTAAGGGGTTAGTTAGAGAAATTAAGTTTGAGAAATTAAAGTTATTCGAAGTTTGCCTATAGTTCAACGTAGCAGCATTCGTTATTATGTGAACCCAACCACCCACCATTTTATGAGATGGTTATCGTGAATAGGAGTATATGCATATATTACATTATATTAATACAGGACAATAGACAAAAAATCCAAAATAAAGTGTACCAATAAGACAAAAAGAAAACTTTAAGGAATAACGAATATCGATTTGCTAATAAAAAGAATAGTCAAACATGTCATAAACAATTAAGGAACAAAGAAATGACAAACCTCTGCTTTGAGTTTACACAGAATAATGGTCAACTGTAAAGAAAAAGCAACCACAAATTACAGAAATGAAAAGAATAGGATCAACAAAAAAAGAACAAATAATAGTAGGGTACTTTAATTATCATTATTGTTACTATAACAAGTAGTGGTAGCAGTAAATATAATGTAATTTGAGAAGTTTAGAGGATTAAATAAACTGCTGTATCAATTTATTATTTCAATCTAGATAGAAAAGATTAGACACTCTTTGTCACGCAGAATTTAGGTTGAAAGTGAACATCACATACAAATTTAGACGAAACAAAAAAGATTAGATTCTATAAAAACTCGATCGAACTGTAATTTGATTAATGCAATTGAGAACGTGAGGATAACCGTCATAAGTTCGAGAAAGTTAAATCTCTTGAAACTATTTTAAATGAAAGGCCAGGTGCTTTCTATCATTTTAAACCTCCAAATAGCCGCAAGCTTAGTTCAAAATAATGTTAAACATTAAAATCCAAATGAAAGACATAAAACCCATTGATTAAGTTATTATAATTAATAAATACCCATCTATAAACTAAACACGGTTAGTTATTGAATTGATGTTTCGTTTGCAGTCACACTAAATCATGTCGCAGCTGTCGTGTAAATAAAAAATGTTGTTGCTGTTTATAAAGTATGTGTACTCTTAGAAAACAAGACACGCCTTCTTGATCTGAATTAAACACATAATCGGATGTCAAAGAAACATTATCACTCAAAAGTACAGCAAAAATAAATAAAACTCATTATATTGATAATCATGTCACGTATGGCAAAAATATCAAAATGGTTTATTTCTTGGCACATAAAATATTGATTTGATTTAGTATCGTCGATTAAAGAAATCGATCGAAGTATTCTGTGATACATTTCAACGCCAAAAATAAAATAACAGCATATTAATATTATAATTGTTAGTAAATAAAGATCGAAATCGAACGCACATGTAATGGTTCATGTTTCGAAAGACACAACGTCAGTTGAACTTGTAAGTCCACGCGGCCATCATGGCCTCTGGCTGACTAAGATGAAAGGTTTCTTTTTTGTTATTCATTTACTAATCATTAACTATTTTTCTTTTAGTCAGGCATCTGATATTAAACCCGGTTACTGGTAGGATGCATGTTGATAATCTTTAATTTTCTCTTTTATATTCTGTTATTTGGTTTTTCTTTATTTTTTTTTTTTTTTTTTTGTTTCAAACCTTTGGCAAAAGGGTATCACATCGTACATGGGAAGTCCAAAAATGTAATCTTTGAATGGTGACACTCTTCAATAGTAGCCAATAAATTGTATTTCATGTCTATTTGTATCATATTTGAATGTAATCGTATTAAATAGTATCTGTTCTGATAAAATTTAAAAAAATGCATGTCATTTGATCAGTTAAGTGAATTCGTTGTAAAAAAAGATGTACGTGTATAGTTTATTTTAGGTACCATTGATAATTATTCAAAGTGAAAATGGAAACGGTGTCTTACGATACAATTAAATTTAACACAGGACAACTCAACATATCAGCTGTTATTACAACCATTAGTTGTTTGTTGTCAATACTTGGAGGATTGGTATTAATATGGTCATATTATGTTGTTCCATCTACACGTAATACTGTCCGTTTAATGTTAATAGCTCTAACTTAAGGATGTACTTAGGTGAGGTTTTGGAATTTGTGTCAAATGTTCAGACTCCTTGGTGTTTTTCCATACAATACAATGTAAAATATTTTGCCCAATAACACCCATTTATTTTTTTATACAAGACTTAATAGCTCATGAAAGGTCATTTACCAAAATTTTAGAAGATTCTTAATTTTCTTTATTTTGTTTTGAGAGCTAATAATACCAATGCAAATATGAGGTAAAAGTCTGAGTCAGCCTTTTCCCGCCATATTTTAAATCTCAAATATCTCGAAAAGGAGGTCCATGACCTATCAATATTTTTAGCTTATTTTTATCCTTAATTGATGCTCTACCGGCTTATAGTATCAATTTTAACTTCTTAATTTATTAATTTTCACCTAACCTCACCTAAGTACATCCTTAAGCAGATATATTGACTGCAGCATGCTACTTAATGGCGACTATAAGATGGCATTCGATTGGAATGCAGACTGGCAGCACTTGTGATTCCGAATCGGATATTTTCTGTAAGGCTCAATGTTTCACTACGACATTTTCGAGTATTGCTTCTTTTCTGTGGACATTATGCCAGGCAATGGGCTAAGCGCGAGAAGGAAGACGTAGACACTCTTTCCGAATGGATTAAGGCAGTGAGGTCGTTGATACAAATCAGAATTAAGAAACTGAATGGGTCCATCAATGCCCATGCTACGTCAATCTTTAAAGACCCAAATGTTGCAAAGCACCTATCCGACCTCCATGACAAATATGTTGTTGTCCCCGCAGATAAAGCCCCAAATAACATCGTTTTTGTGTGTAAAAGTCACTACATCAACTGCTTGATAAACGAATTAGGTATTGACAATTCACTTGGAAACTCAACATATACCCTCACGACACTTACCAAAGAGGAAATCCTGGATAATCATAGGTCTGTTCTATGTTCCTTTGGAATTTCAACCAAAGATGAAGAACTGGATCTTCCATCACTGTATTGGATACCTAAACTACATAAGTGTCCTTACAAACAACGGTATATTGCTGGGTCTTCCAAGTGCTCCACGAAACCTCTTTCTAAATTATTAACATCTATTTTATCAGCAATCAAAGACGGGCTTCAAAGTTATTGTGAAACTGCCTATTCTAGAGGTGGTGTGAATCAGATGTGGATACTTAAAAATTCAAAAGATCTTTTAGAGTACATACAATCTAACTCTCTTTCATCTTGTAACAGTATTAAAACATTTGACTTTTCTACTCTGTACACAAGTATTCCACATTCCAAACTAAAAGACAAATTGAAAGAGTTGGTATTACTTTGTTTCATAAAAAAGAATGGCCAACGTAGATACAAGTATCTTGTCTTAGGGAGGGATAAATCCTACTTTGTAAAGAATCACTCTGATTCAAACAAAAAATTCTCTGAAACTGATATTATCAAGATGCTTGATTTCTTGATTGACAACATATTTGTTACGTTCGGAGGACGTGTTTTTCAACAGACTGTCGGCATTCCAATGGGAACAAACTGTGCCCCTCTACTCGCCGACTTGTTTCTTTATTATTATGAGGCTGACTTCATGCAGGAACTTCTTAGGAAGAAAGATAAGAAGTTAGCAATATCCTTTAACTCTACTTTCCGCTATATAGATGATGTTCTTTCACTAAACAATTCAAAATTTTGTGACTATGTGGAACGCATCTATCCAATCGAACTAGAGATAAAGGATACTACAGATACAGTTAAGTCGGCTTCATATCTTGACTTACATCTAGAAATTGACAATGAGGGTCGGTTGAAAACAAAACTTTACGACAAAAGAGATGATTTCAGCTTTCCAATTGTGAACTTTCCATTTCTAAGTAGCAACATTCCAGCAGCACCTGCATACGGGGTATATATCTCCCAATTGATACGATATTCCCGTGCTTGCATTTCCTATCATGATTTTCTTGATAGAGGTTTGCTGCTAACAAGGAAGCTATTAAACCAAGAGTTCCAAATGGTGAAGTTGAAATCATCCCTTCGTAAATTTTACGGACGCCATCACGAGTTGGTTGACCGTTATGGAATAACCGTTTCACAAATGATATCGGATATGTTCCTTACGTCGTAACTACAATCCCCTTCCCTTTCATGAATATGACCTACCGAATTAGACAATTTACCGGATTTGTAATCACATAAGCAACACGACGGGTGCCACATGTGGAGCAGGATCTGCTTACCCTTCCGGAGCACCTGAGATCACCCCTAGTTTTTGGTGGGGTTCGTGTTGTTTATTCTTTAGTTTTCTATGTTGTGTCGTGTGTACTATTGTTTTTCTGTTTGTCTTTTTCATTTTTAGCCATGGCGTTGTCAGTTTGTTTTGGATTTATGAGTTTGACTGTCCCTTTGGTATCTTTCGTCCCTCTTTTATTGCAGTTTACCTTTTAATCTGCGTTTGGTTTTCCGAGTTGTAGATTTGTCTGGTTTTGTAGCATGAACTTTGAATATAATTATTTGGAGGTTTAAAATATGACTATCATGTCAATTAGTTTAGCAGAGTTGATCTATTGTTTAATCTGTAAATGTTTTTTTTTAAGTTTTTTTTTTTAACTAAATGCAATACGAGGTAACAGTATGTAAAAAGTAAAATCACAAATTTTAAAGAACTAAACTCCGAGGAAATTAAAACGGAAAGTCCCTAATCAAATTGAAAACCAAAAAGCTAAAACACACCAAACGAATTGATAACAACTGACACATAATTGATTTGGTACAGGCGTTTTCGAATGTAGACAACGGTTAATTGAACCTAATTTTATAGCCAGCTGAATCCCTAACTTGTATGACAGTCTCATCAAATCCCACCACAACGACAACGATGTGCGAACAAACCAAATAGACACAACAAGAAAAAATGGCACACAGACCAAGCATCCCACCAAAAATAAAAGACAAGCATACACAAAATGTTTCACTATAGAACTATAACGGGGTGTATAAGTACAGAACTACGCCAAATTCCGCCATACGGACAACGATGCGCAACAGAACAAATAGACACAAAAAGGTAAAAATTGCACGCCAGTGAATCTTAATGACAAGAATACACATATTTACCATAGTTCAAAAACATAACGATGGGATGTTAAATATAAAGCCACGTCATATATATGTATCAAAGAAACACAAACGTTATACAGAAAATGACAAAATAAAAGACAACCACACACACATGTTTTACAATATCATACTAACGGGATCTATATGTACAGATCTAGAGCCACGCCATATGTACCGCTGTAACACTAAAAGGCATATAGACAACCCACATCAGCAAAAATGAAAGAAAAGAATACGAGAATATCATAAACAATAACACGACAGGATGTACAAGTACCAACAGTTTCTAAATTACAATAAAAACAAACAAATATTAAACAAAGAAACACATAAAGGAATATATCAAATCAAACAACCTTATTCGTTGCTTTTTAAATTTGATTTACGTATGTCAAAGATACCAACCAATGGAAAATACTCGAAATAACTCACTGATACATTAACATGCAAGACAAGCTGCCCCGAAAAAGGAAAACGTCTAACAATAGTTATTATATACCCGCCCTCAACATCTCTACCCTGCTAAAGTGTAAATATAATAATTTCAAAACAATATGCATAACAAGTAGTCTGCACAATGTAAGTAAGGTCGAAATCTTGTAAATCATCCATAAATCCTTCCCTTCTTGTATTAATGTCATGGAGTACATGTATGACTATTGTTTTTTTCTATTAATTACTCGTACACGATCCTGAATGAATTACAAAATACATGGTAAGTAAGATTGTATACGAGCTCTAACATAAGGTTGATTTCTATCTTAGGTAGTTCACTTAATACATGGTGTGTACAATATTTTTAACACAAGATAGGTTATACATGTACATGGTCATGATGGTGAGAACAGGTGTTTTAATGCACAGTAAGAAATATACATTGTGTAAGATTTTAAACATGATGTTTACAAAATGTTTACAAAATTGTGTATACACATTCCTTAATACTTCTGTCCTTTGTACAAGATATTTATTACAGGATCAGTAACATTTTATACCCCTTTTTTAAATTGATAACACACCTAGTCATTCTGGCATAACTCCTGAAAGGATTCCTGTGTCAGATTCTCTGTCTTTTTATAAGCTCGTTATTTGTCATGATATTTACATTATTTACATATTTTAAAAAGAGTGTCTTACAGCCTGTGTTAATAGAAAATGTTGTTTTGGTCATGTTATGCATGTTTTCCTGACCTCTCCTACAAAAGTAGAGTGGTACGTCAAATTGTAATTTCCGTGAGAGTCATTTAGGCAAATTTGTCGAAAGATATAAGGATATGCACTGTTTATATCGGTGACATTTATCAATGACTGCATGGTGTTCAATATCAACTAGGCCTAGCAAGTTGGTGTTGCTATCTTTGAATTCAGTATACTTCAACATATTAAATGTTTTATTGTAAGGTAGATACTTTAGGTAGTTGTTTAATACATGTCTTATGGACTCACACAACCACAAACTTCAAAAACACAGTTCTGTTTTTTCTTCTTAAAAAATCTCAAAGATTGTTCGCACATCTTTTGTTAACCATTAAAGTATAGCTTGACTTTATATTTAGTATTCTATCTGTGATTTCCTCGTCTGATTTACTTTCGAAACACTTCTGCGTCTTTTTCGTCTCCATTTGTTTTTTTTTTGTTATGAAAGGGGAGTAAACCTTACAAAACCTAAATGGTAACCAACCACATATGTTTAGGACACTATATCAATTATATATAGTCAGCACGTGTAGTTACTTAACCAATCATATCCCAATGAATATTTTCGAGATAAGATAAATATATATGCATATAAAACAGGAATATTGTCCTGTCTGATCCGTATACTATGTGACCTAATATCTTTAAAATTGATTTTATCTGTATGCAAAAATATATGTTGAAATTTTAAAAAATGAAGTTATCTGTTCATACATCTTGCAAACATGTGGCAATACAAAACACTAAACACTGAACACTGAACATGACAAACCCAAACTGCGATGATTTTTATCACAGAATAAAGCACTCTATGATATAATATTGAGTACTAAGTTTCACCCCTATAGTTATTCCTCAAGGAAGAATTCTCTATGTCCCAATAATTGGTACAAAGTATCAACGCCACAGTTATTATTTAAGAAATATACACTTCCGGACACACGATTTAGATGAGTTTTAGAGACACATTTATTCATCTCAGAATAAAACATAGAACAAAACACTTCGGGACAGAAAAGTGTGAAGACGTTTTTATTTCACAATATAGTGATTACATTTTATTGGTCGGATTATATTTGTTTTACAACGTGCCTTACAATATTTGTTTTACAACGTGCCTTACAATATTGATTTTACAAGGTGTCTTGCAATATTTGTTTTACAGCGTGCCTTACAATATTTATTTTACAACGTGCCTTACAATATTTGTTTGTATAACGTGCCTTACAATATTTGTTTTACAACGTGTCTTACAATATTTGTTTTTACAACTTTCCTTACAATATTTGTTTTACAATGCGCCTTACAATATTTGTTTTACAACGTCCCTACAATATTGGTATTACAACGTGTCTTACAATATTTGTCTTACAAAGTGCATTACAATATTTGTATTACAACGTGCCTTACAATATTTGTATTACAACGTGCCTAACAATATTTATTTTACAACGTGTCTTACAATATTTGTTTTTATAACTTTCTTTACAATATTTGTTTTACAACGTGCCTTACAATATTTGTTTAACAACGTGCCTTACAATATTTGTATTACAACGGGCCTAACAATATTTGTTTTACAACGTGCCTTACAATATTTGTTTCCCCACGTTCCTTACAATATTTGTTTTACAACGAGTATTACAATGTTTGTTTTACAACGTGCCTTACCATATTTGTTTTTATAACGTGCCTTACAATATTTTTTTTACAACGTGTCTTACAATATTGGTTTTTACAACGTGCCTTACAATATTTGTTTTAAAACGTGCCTACAATATTTGTTTTACAACGTGCCTTACCATATTGGTTTTTACAACGTGCCTTACAATATTTGTTTTAAAACGTGTCTTACAATATTGGTTTTTACAACGTGCCTTACAATATTTGTTTTAAAACGTGCCTACAATATTTTTATTACAACGTGCTTTACAATATTTGTTTTACAACGTGCCTTATAATATTTATTTTACAAAGTGCCTTACAATATTTGGTTGACAACGTTCCTTACAATATTTGTATTACTACGTGCCTTACAATATTTCATTTACAACGTGCCTTACAATATTTGTTTTACAACGTTGCTTACAATATTTGTTTTACAACTTGCCTTACAATATTTGTATTACAACTTACCTTACAACATTTGTTTTACAACGTGCCTTACAATATTTGTTTTACAACGTGCCTTACAATGTTTGTTTTACAACGTGTCTTACAAGATTTGTTTTACAACGTGCTTTACAATATTTGTTTTACAACTTGCCTTACAATATTTCATTTACAACGTGCCTTACAATATTTGTTTTACAACGTGCCTTACCATATTTGTTTTTATAACGTGCCTTACAATATTTGTTTTACAACGTGTCTTACAATATTGGTTTTTACAACGTGCCTTACAATATTTGTTTTACACCGTGTCTTACAATATTTGTTTTACAACGTGCTTACAATATTTGTATTACAACGTGTCTTACAATATTAGTTTTACAACGTGCCTTACAATAATTGTTTTACAACGTGCCTTACAATATTTGTATTACAATGTGCCTTACAATATTTGTTTTACACCGTGCCTTACAATATTTGTTTTACAACGTGCCTTATAATATTTATTTTACAACGTGCCTTACAATATTTTTATTACAACGTGCTTTACAATATTTGTTTTACAACGTGCCTTACAATATTTGTTTTACAACGTGCCTTACAATATTTGTATTACAACTTACCTTACAACATTTGTTTTACAACGTGCCTTACAATATTTGTTTTAAAACGTGCCTTACAATGTTTGTTTTACAACGTGTCTTACAAGATTTGTTTGACAACGTGCTTTACAATATTTGTTTTACAACTTGTCTAACAATATTTCATTTACAACGTGCCTTACCACATTTGCATTACAACTTACCTTACAACATTTGTTTTACAACGTGCCTTACAATATTTGTATTACAACGTGTCTTAAAATGTTTGTTTTACAACGTGCCTTACAATAATTTTTTTACAACGTGCCTTACCATATTTGTTTTTATAACGTGCCTTACAATATTTGTTTTACAACGTGTCTTACAATATTGGTTTTTTCAACGTGCCTTACAATATTTGTTTTAAAACGTGCCTTACAATATTTGTATTACAACGTGTCTTACAATATTTGTTTTACAACGTGCCTTACAATAATTGTTTTACAACGTGCCTTACAATATTTGTATTACAACGTGCCTTGCAATATTTGTTTTACATCGTGCCTTACAATATTTGTTTTACAACGTGCCTTATATTTATTTTACAACGTGCCTTACAATATTTTTATTACAACGTGCTTTATAATATTTATTTTACAACGTGCCTTACAATATTTTTATTACAACGTGTTTTACAATATTTGTTTTACAACGTGCCTGATAATATTTATTTTACAACGTGCCTTACAATATTTTTATTACAACGTGCCTTACGATATTTGTTTTACACCGTGCCTTACAATATTTGTTTTACAACGTGCCTTATAATATTTATTTTACAACGTGCCTCACAATATTTTTATTACAACTTGCCTTACAATATTTCATTTACAACGTGCCTTACCATATTTGTATTACAACTTACCTTACAACATTTGTTTTACAACGTGCCTTACAAGATTTGTTTTACAACGTGCCTTACAAGATTGTTTTACAACGTGCCTTACAATATTTGTTTTACAACGTGTCTTACAATATTTTTTTTACAACGTGCCTCACAATATTTGTATTACAACTTGCCTTACAATATTTGTATTACAACGTGCCTTACAATATTTGTTTTACAACGTTCCTTACAATATTTGTTTTACAACGTGCCTTACAATATTTGTTTTACAACGTTGCTTACAATATTTGTTTTACAACGTGCCTTACAAGATTTGTATTACTACGTGCCTTACAATATTTGTATTACAACGTGTCTCACAATATTTGTTTTACAACGTCCCTTACAAGATTTCTATTACTACGTGCCTTACAATATTTGTATTACAACGTGCCTTACAATATTTGTTTTACAACGTGTCTTACAATATTTGTTTTACAAGGTGCCTCACAATACTTGTTTTACAACGTTCCTTACAATATTTGTATTACAACTTGCTTTACAATAATTTTTTTAAAACGTGCCTGACAATATTTGTATTACAACTTACCTTACAATATTTGTATTACAACGTTGCTTACAACATTTGTATTACAACGTTGCCTACAGTATTTGGATTACTACTTACCTATCAATATTTGTATTACAACATGCCTTACAATATTTGTATTACAACGTGCCTTACAATATTATTTCACAACGTGCCTTACAATATTTGTTTTACAACATTTTACAACTTATCTTACAATATTTGTCTTACAACGTGCCTTACAATATTTGTATTACAACGTGCCTTACAATATTTAGTTTACAAAGTGCCTTACAATATTTGTATTACAACGTGTCTGACAATATTTATTTTACAACGTGCCTTAGAATATTATTTTTAGATAGCAACGGGCGAACTATTATAAATGATAAAGGGCCCTTCAAACAAATCATGTATCTTCTACGAGATAACAGATAACGCATAGGGCAGTTTGAGCATTCAATAGCTTCAAGCTACACGTAAAAGCCTCCAAATAGGGTTTATGATTGTGTAATTAATTTGACGTTTTTACCGTGAATATATGATTTATTTGATAATCTAGGACTGTATTTTTGATAATAATTGATTATCTTGTTTAAAATATAATTAATGCTTATGTGATTATATTGGCACTCAAATTTTGGTTATGTGATCTTTGGACAACACCCTTTGAGGGACCTCACATGAACGATTAAATAAATAGTATAAAGATAAATTTTTGAAATAATTGTTGATTAGTTTACTTGATACATTACAATCTGTGTAATGCTATTCTTGTTATTTTATTTGATTCGATTTTCTTAAAATAGACCTATAGCTACACGATAAGATGCGTAACCCGAAAGTGTTGCAGTATGATCATGTTAATCAATGAAAATAACCCATGACAGATTGTGTGCGTTAAAAGCACTTTTCTAATTTAACCGTCATCAAACATTTACAAGCAAAGGATACATTATGACGCTAGTATCAGGAAAAATATTTGCGGTAGTTGATTTCTGATTCTTAGTAATTTATCTATTCATCAAATGAGAATTAAACAAAAAGAAGTAACAGAGGTATCGAGGTTGATTATTGACGACCCTTTACGTGCTTGATCATGCATTACGTAATGTTTCGTTGAACCTTATCGGGACCTTTGCAATTGCAGTTTATGGTGGACTTTGCATTGTTCAGTCTTTGTCGGATACATTATTACTTGTGTGAAGTGGAATTTCACGATGCAAAGTATCTTAAAATAATTTTTAATATTCAAATCCTATTTATTAGAACCCAATCATAAAGGAAGAGACATAGAACCTAAAAATAAAATATAGAATAATATACAGCACAAAAACACAAAAATCAATTTGTTGGATATATCTTATTTAAATAACGATATTTTATCCATATTTTTCTATGGCGAGAATGTGACACAATAGCCAATTTTAAAAAACTTTCCAAAAGGGGATTAAATCGAACAGGGAAGTCCGTTTCCTGTAACCTTTGAATGGTGACACACACTTTAATAGTAACCAATAAACACTGCTACTTGTCTATTTGTATCTTTTTGCATAGTATCGTATTGAAGGATATCTTTTCTGATAAGATAAAAATGCATGTCAATTGATCAGTTAAGTGAATTCGTAGTGAATAAGATGTACGTGTGAATAAAGTTTATTTTAGTTACCGTTACAATTATCCGAAGCGAAAATGGAAACGGTGTCAAACGATACAATTAGATTCAACTCGATAGAACTCAACGTATCAGCTGTTATAACAACTATTAGTTCTTTGTTGTCCATATTTGGAGGTTTCGTATTAATTTGGTCATTCTATGTTGTGCCATCTACTCGCAATACTGTTCGGTTGATGTTAATTGCTTTAACATTAGCAGATATGATATCAGCATTAGGCTACTTTATGGCAAGTGTAAGATGGTTTTCTATTAGTGTGCAAAATAGCAGTAATGGTGTTCCCGAATCGGATGACTTCTGTAAAGCTCAAAGTTTTATAACGACGTTTTTGAGTATTGCGTCATTTCTGTGGACCTCATTCATTGCAACTTATCTTTTCATCTGCGTTTGGTTTTCTCGAGTTGTAGATTTATCTGGCGTAAAGTTTATATGTGTGCATGTGGTAGCTTGGGGAATACCAGGTATGTACTTTTCTGGCATATACATTTTAACGGTTAACCATTTAGATATTTCTGATCAAGAAACATGTTCAATTTTCATTGGTGTTCTTTTATATAGGTTAAAGCAGATTGATAATGAGGTCGCAATATCAATTTTATTCCAGTATATCTGAACACTCTACTTTGTAATGGATAATGAATAACTTAGACTCGGTACTCCGTTTATAATCAATTGCAAATAATGAATGACGTATTTGGCACAACTTTTGTGAATTTTGGATCCTCAATGCTCTTCAACATTGTACTTTATAACTATTTTGATCTGAGCGTCAGTGATGAGTCTTATGTGAACGAAACGGGCGTCTGGCGTATTAAACTATAATCCTTGTATCTTTGATAACTAACTATATGAACATTCTAAATTATGGTAAACACTATTAATAACTAATGCCTCTTTTCTTTGTTTTTCTGCTTGAATAATGTTTTAATAAAACACATTGGTGTTTAATTTGATACACATTTCAGGAATCATTACATCTGTAGCGTTAACAATGGGCGTTTTAGGACGAAACGAATCACTATTAGGAATAAATGGAGTGTGGTGCTGGCTAGCGGTATCGTCAAAAGATCACAACGGAATTATATGGATGATTATAGCGGGGAAAGGCTGGGAAATACTTACATATCTCATCACTGCCATACTTTATATCCTTCTAAAGGGCAAAGGATTTCTGAATGTAAGCCATATAGAAATAAACAACAGTTCTGTATAATGCAAAAAAAATTGAATTTGTGTTTTTGAAGCTTAGCAGTACTTTTAACATGGATTCATTAGAACGTGAGGTCTTTTTTACGGAAATAAAACGAATACAAAATTAAGGTATCATACCACATCTCATTATTTTCATCCAAACACTTCCAGGTTATCGAACATATATGGTGATCACCATAAATGTATATCAAAGTTATCAAAGGTACAAGGATTATAATTTAGAACGCCAGACGCGCGTTTCGTCTACATAAGACTCATCAGTGACGCTCATATCACAATATTTATAAAGTCAAACAGGTACAACGTTGAAGAGCATTGAGGATCCAAAATTCCAAAACATTTTGCCAAATACGGCTAGGGTAATCTATGGCTGAGATAACAAAATTCTTTGTTTTCGAAAAATGATATAATATAACTTTATGAAATAAACAGCCCCATAACAGGCTTGACAACTAGTGATTAAATATAACTATGAAAACCAAAATATGCCGTAAATAGATATAGGAAGATGTGGTGTGAGTGCAAATGAGACAACTCTCCATCCAAATAACAATTTATAAAAGTAAACCATTATAGGTCAATGTACGGCTTATATAGCACATTTATCACAAAAATACCACATTTTGATATGAACAAACAAAAATAAACAAAAAACTACTGAATTTGGAAAAACAGGTTTAGGGTGAATTAAAAATAGCTATTTGGTTTTGTTATTAAATATATTTAAAATCATTTGTAGGTTTCCGATGTGGACCACTTATCTTGTCAATGATTTTAATAGATTTTAGCAATCTGTAAAAATGTTAACGTTTGTGAAAATGTTTTTTTTAACTAAATGAAATAAGGGTAACAGTAAGAAAAATGGTCACTACTTACAATTATTTAAAAAAATACCAAACAATCAAAAATGCCCGAATGATCGCACCAACATAATTACATGCGAGACAAACTGCCTCTACAATAAAAAAAAACAACGTTCAGCAATAGTATACACCCGACCTCAGCATATCTACCATGCTAAAGCGTAATAATCAAGCATAATAATTTATTGTAATAAAAATTCATAATATCTAATAAAATTTGTAGATTTAGCTAACTAAGTCCTAATATTTGTAAAAAGTAACATTCGTTTATAGTGCAACATTGTTTTAACGTTAAATAAGCTACAATAAAAAATTGCTTGCTAGTCCCTCTCTGTGATTACCATTAGATAACTGTTTAAATTCCCAATCAATATAATATGAAGAGCAGATAATTACTTCGACTTCATGTATAGTCTTTTTCAAAATTGACGAACGGTTCTTTATATTGGTATGTAATCATTTTAAACGTTTCAAATTTATGAAATTATATTCGTACATCAATGTTTTTGATACACCAAAACAAATCGTATGCTTGCATCATCTTACCAAAATACAGATTTAATTAAGTCCTGAACATTTCGACATCTGTTTGTTTATTTTTATCAATACCGGTTTGAAGTACATGTTAAGATCCGACTAAATACCTATATACAGATACCCTCAGGTAAATATGCTAAATAATTGATCAGTAGGAAAAAAAGTTAGAAAAAGAATCAAATATTTATACTTCCAGAAAAACAGAAGACGGCAATTTCTATGGAATCAAATCAGTGCAGGACTTCGCAGAGAGGACGAATTATTTTGTTTTACCTGGTTGGTTCTGTATTGTCTTAGAATATGGGGAACTGTGCGATTCTTTCTAGACATTGCAAAGTTTAATAGTGGACATGTAGAAATTGCATTTCTTATGTTACAGTCATATGGTGATTGTGCGCAGGCTTTTTGGAACTTTATTTTATTTTGTGTTTGTGATCGAACTGTTCGTTCTTATATAATAAGCCGTTATCTAACTTGTGGCAACGCATCTACATTACGTAACACGCATGATGATATTCAACATATAGACAATGAAAATAGTCCATTGTTAAGAAATCCAGATTTATGAGAAGCAAAAAAGCTTAAACATATTGACACATTGACATGTTATGCCTTTCGAAACCGAAACCGAAATGAAAAGAAGAACATGCATTTCAAATGAAATGAAAACGTGTTTACACAAAGATAAAATCTTGAACTTTCTCAAACGATCACAATCATAGCATAATAAATTGTAACGACCTGCAGCAAATAAAATCGTATGTGACCTAACCTATTTGGATTCATCATTGTTATGTAATGTCGATAACACTATAATCGGGAACAGATCAACTTGAATTCGATTTATAAAAGAGAAACAAAAACAAATAAGAATTTTACAATACCGGGGCGTTCAAAAAGTATTTATTTGTGCTTCTTCTAAATAATTATGTACGTATCATTAAGTTTTGACATTTAAAAAAATTCAAAGCCTTAAAGGCTACGTTGATCGATTCAGCGCAGCGAACGAGTTCAGAAAGGCTCCAAGTCGAGTCGAGCATCTGATATTTTACAATACAAATATTCACGTCGGTGATATGTCTATGTCAATGTTATAATTTCTGGCGTCATACATTGGCGTACAGACGTACAGAGAAAATGACCGTATACGTTATGTGCACGCAAGAGGAATGCAAAAACTATAAACAATTGTTAGATGCGTGTTGCATAATTTTGAAGAACGTCAAAATGCATAGGTACACGCTTGGTGAACGCTGTAAATCAAGGAAATTTGTATGCAGCATACAAATTTTCATTAAGCTGTAGCGTTTTGTGAAGCGTACTCTGTATTTTGTTGGCTACACACACGTACGACTTACGTTACAAGCAGGTTGCACCTCGCTACAGATACGTGTGAGGCACGTTTATGGCACGTGTATACGCCTCCGGATCGTTCGACTTTGAGCTTGAACTTTAGAGCACGGATAATAGTCACAGGTACATTCGGGACACATCTTTTATATGTCAAAGGGACGTTCTTTCCTTCTTAAAAAAATGAAAACAACACGTTTATCAATTTTAATACGTCCGAAGCGCTTTTCTGGATTTACCTTTATTAGGAACGCTCAAAGCCATGAAGGTGCTATTTACTGCATCTACACACAGTTCCTAATAACACCGACAGTAAATTATATTCAAACAGTCTATCTTACAGCTGTTTTGGTGCATATAGACTTAAAATAATTAAAATATAATCTACAAATTAACAAAGCAATCTTGATAAACCTTTATCATGATCGATCAAAATCAAACATATGTCAGTCAGATACGAATAAATGATATATAAGCTATATAACCGACAGGGACATTGAGCAATAGTCAGATCATTCTAAGGTCAACATCCACCGAGAGAACTCTCAATTTATTATCTTTACAATTCTTTAATTTATTTATCAACAGCAAATTTAAGGCGTGAGAGTTCTAAATTATGCCAATGGTGAAGTTCTGAATAAGATGTCGTGATTGATTCTTGTGTCACCGTATTCATGGTATTATTTTAAATCAATCTGTTAATAATCATTTTGTGAATTTATGTCTCATTTTTTCTTTTATGCAACTTTACCTTCGTTAGCTTATCGTTCATAGTTATGTCAATCTACTCACTTTAATATATAGATAATGATTGTGGCATTTCCTACAAAAAATATCAGTTTCTTGACATAAACTTTTGCTGGAAAGTACTTTACATACATTTTTACTATGTGTCTATAAAATATTAAATTGTTCTAAACACAAAAGTTTTCTCACCTCCATAAGTATACAAGTTTCTGTTACCCCAACCATGTTTTGCCCTTCTTTTTGTGGTTCTGTGTTTGCAATTCTTGTTAGTATTGTATCTTATTTGACAATTATACATTTTGAATTTTTGCGTCAATGATGAGTCGGATATAGACGAAAAATTCTTAAGTTGTACCAAATTAACAGCCTGATATCCTTAGAGAGTTTTTTTGAATCAAGCTGTGAGATCCGTATATCGTCAAGCTGTTGGAATTCCAACGGGGTCTTATTGTGCGCCTCTTATTGCGGACCTGTTTTTGTATTGTTATGAGTTACAATATTTATTACTAAAATAAGCAAACACCCATCGACACAACATTTGATACAAAAATTTAACAATACTTTTAGATATTTGGATGATATATTGGCTCTCAATAATGAGGAATTCAGTATGTATACTAAGGAAATTTATCCTCTTGAACTTACTTTAAATAAAGTTAATACAAATAATGACCACTGCCCTTTCCTCGATCTTGATATCTATATCATTAACGGGAAGCCTAATACAAAAAATGTAGATAAAAGAGATGATTTTTCATTTTCTATCGTTAATTACCCATTTCTAGTTGGTGACGTTCCCTTTTCACCATCTTATGGTGTTTATATAGCTCAACTTGTACGCTTCGCTCGTGTATGGAACAATGTATTAGATTTTAGAGAGAGAAATTTATGTATTACTGAAAAATTAATACACTAGGGTTTTCGATATCACAAACTAGTCAAAAAATTTACTAAATTTTATCATCAATACAAGGAAATAATTCGTAAATATAACTCAACATGCATACATCTTATACGTTCAGGTATTTCACATCCAATTTTTTATGGTAATATTCTTTACAAAGCACAAACATGTCAGCATTAACCTTTAAACATACTTATTATGAAGGGATATAGTTACGATACTGTTGTCAGGTCATTAAAGATTGCATACTTTGGCTTTAATATTGATTCACTTATAGGGTCTTTGCACCGGAACTTAACACATTTATTTAAAAAAAACAGTTGTTGCATGACACAGATTATGTTCTTCTCATATATTTTATGATAGTATGATACTAAATATTACCTGATATTCATATGATGAAGACATAATCTTTCAATCAGTTTGATTGAGGTCTGAAGCTGGCATGTCAGTTAATTGCTAGTAGTCTGTTGTTATGTATGTATTATTGTCATTTTGTTTATTTTCTTTTGTTACACCTTCTGAAATCGGACTCGGACTTCTCGTGAATTGAATTTTGATGTGCGTATTGTTATGCGTTTACTTTTCTTCATTGGCTAGAGGTATAGGGGGAGGGTTGAGATCTCACAAACATGGATAACCCAGCCACAATTTTGCGCCTGTCCTAAGTCAGGAGCATCTGGCATTTGTAAGTCTTGTATAATTTTCAATTTTAGTTTCTTGTGTATAATTCGGAGTTTAGTATGACGTCCATTATCACTGAACTAGTATACTTATTTCAAGAGGCAAGCTGAAGGACGCCTCCGGGTGCAGGAGTTCTCGCTACATTGAAGACCCATTGGTGGCCTTCGGCTGTTGACTGCTCTATGATCGGGCTGTTGTCGCTTTGACACAGTCCCCATTTCCTTTCTCAATTTTACATAAATGAAAAATACCGAATGCCAAATATATCAAGTAAACTATCACTTCAGTATCTTGATAAAATGACAATAAAATATGTAAGGGTTTTTAAAAGATAATTAAACGTTGCTGTATCTATCTTGCAACGTTCAGACGTTTGTACATGTTGTGAATCATCTTTAATTGCATCGAATGCATTCTATAATTTATAACATTACAATATATTTGGTTCAAATGTGTGTTTGTAGTTACAGTACAAAACAATCTTTACAACAGGCATTAAAGAAAATCTTAGCATCCCAAACAAAATGTCAAATCCATTCTTAGCATTTACTCTTTATTTCATAATACTACGGTTATGACATGAAACAACTTTTTTTAACATATCGAAACGAGGTCACTGTAATTAGATCATGTTGAAATTTAGTAAATGTATTGCGAAGAGACAAACCAATTCAAGGTAACAAACAATACATCAGAGCGTCTACCATGTGAATGTTCACTCAGTTAAAATTCGTAATTAGGAATTAGACGTTAACAGTGCAAAAAAGCACTGCGCTAGTAAGTTAAGACACTGTATCATGTAACATGTAACTCCTAATTATCATTTATTTCACCTTATAACGATGAGTTATTGATCCTTGGGTTATTGGAGATGAGGTCAAATATAGTGTACTTTTAACCGTAAATTAACGATAAGTCTTAAAACAGATTTTCAGAAGTTCATAATATACAACTTGTATTGCATATTGTATTTACAACATATTTGTACATGTAGCAGACAAAAAATAACAAACAAACAAAAACATTGTTTTTAAATTGACGAAAAGGACACAATGGTCAGAATTAACCGCGTTAGATCCATTTACTCTTTTCATCTAATGTCTTCAGAAGTTCAGGTTATAAACAAACAAAAAGCAGTGTTTTAAAGTAGTCGAAAAAGAGAAAAATGGTTAGATTTGACCACGATTTTAAATTGACGAAAAAAAAGGAGAATAGTCAAATTAAACCACGATTTTTAATTAACGAGAAAGACGTTATAGTACGAACTAATTACGACGTTAGACCCATTTACTCTTTTCATCAACGTTCAAGTTGATGTCTTCTTGTTGAAGTCTGCATAACAGCCATTCGTATAATCACACTTAAAAATACACTAAATGTCACTGTTAACTATCGCTATTTGAAGAACTTTGCCATGTCCATCGCAAGTGTGACCTTGAATTCCACTGATGTAAGGATAGGTAGCTATTGAAATAAAACATTGTGTCGTTTATCTGTAATGATGTTCAACAAAAATAACGAAATTTTAAAATTACCTTTTAGTAAAATGTTACTTTTAATCACCGATAATTATTGTGAAGTTATGATTACAATAGAGCAATGCTTTCTGTGCACCATATTATTTGACAAATAAGTGGATTGTTATTATGAGTTGAAAAATGTTTTCAAATTTGTTTACTGTAAGTAGGTGTAAAATTTGACAACCGTCTGAGAACAATTTTGATGAAAAATATCAAAATTTCAAATATGAAACCGACTAGTTTGTATCATACACTGAATACACTGAAAGTTTAAACGCCTGTTTGAATGTTTATTTTGTGTGTGCATAGTTTTGTTTTGAATATATTGAGTGTCAGAAGAAGTCTGTTTAGGTATTTTTTCATAATTTAAACCGAGTTTGACATCGAATGATTGAGATGCCTGTAAAGACCATATTTTATTTCCTAAATTGTGTAGCGAAAAGAGTAACATGTGTCGTCATTGTTAGTGAAGTTCGTACCATACTCTAATGTTTCTGTAGCTAAGGAAAGATTAAAAGATTTAATTGACTAGTATTAAATATATACATGTTTTAAAAAATTGAAAACAAATATGTTTAATTAAAAGCAGAACACTATATATTTATAAAAACTGAATAAAGCATTAATTGAACCTAAGAGGAACAACATACCACATGTAGGCACTAAAATAAAGACAATTATTTCTGCAATCACAATTGGTGGCAAGTTTTGAAACATTGATTTGAAATTATGTTTTATGTACATAGCTGTGTCCCTTTTTTATTGAATCAAATAATCAGAGCATAACTACAATGCTTATCATCACATCTAATACGCCTGCTATTGTGGGTTAAAGGTCATTGGTTTTTCAAGAAATCGTGTTTAAAAATGATAGTCAAGTTGCAAAGGTCAAAGATAATAAAATATATATAAAAGACATCATCTATCGATATATCTCTTATCTTTTACAAAAAAAATCGTATCAGTTATGATAAATATAATTTAGTTATCAACACAAAATAGTACATAGATAGTCATTGTGTTTAATGGATAATTAGAACAATTTTTCTATAATAAATTGGTCAACATACATTTTTAAAATCAAATTAGCAAAACTACAGTTTTTGTATTTTAAGTAAAATTCCTCAACTTTACAAGTGGTATGGCCGTGATATTCGTTGATTTTATTCCTTGCAAACGGTCAGGACACAATTCGATATATCACGGCCTAAGTCATGTGTAAATTTACAACAAATCTATGGCTTCCACGAATTATTTCTGAAGTGTTTGAAAAACATCTTAATTTAAATTAACACAGCTTATGATAAGTCAATGATTATATGTCTATTATTGCATACAGTTATTTACAGATTATTGTACTGAGTTATGGTCCATTTACCCTTGAACATGTTGAAATTGTGCATTGTTTAAGTGATTGCATATAACTATTCAAATACATATTTTCGGTACATATTTCTATGGCGACAGTTTAAGATGTTTTTTGTTTTCATTAATCGGGTAAACTTCATGTATAACATTTGTTGTAAAAATCAAAATAAGCTTATTTGCGGTTTGTGTCGTTGTTCTCCTCCTATATTTAATGCGTTTCCCACAGTTTTAGTTTGTTACCCCGATTTTGCTTTTTGTTCATTGATTTATGAGTTTTGAACAGCGGTATACTACTGTTGCCTTTATTTAAAATAACAAACCGGCTATCGACATAAATATATGAGTAGCTGCCAATGAACCTTATAACGATATGTTTTGACATACTCTTGCTGCTCAAACAGCAAGACCTTGTTAAATATTCCATATCAATTTCACAAATGATACACGATGGTCTTGAAGTATAGATTCGTCATTACCTTAATTACGCGTTGTCAGTTAATGTGTCTTTGTTGGTTTTTTTTTCACTCTTGGTAATATCTTTTTGACGTGGATGGGCAACAACCAATGTATTATTAAGGTTTCAACTCCCTTAGGCAAAGTTGGCTTTAGATGAATTTGGCTATTTATTTTAGGTATTTTTGACATATTTCTTTTCAACGGTTTCTGTACATATACATCCGCGGATTTCAAATGTTTGGCTATAAATGTTCCTGATGAAGGTAAATCCAGGAGAGGCCTTCGGACAAAAGAAATTATTAAACGTGTCGTTTTTCAAAAAAAAAATCATGGCATTATCAGTTTATTTTGAACTATGAGTTTGAATGTTCCTTTTGATTCTCTAGTTTCTCTTATATTTCGATGTATTACGTGTGTGCTTTTAAAGCATATCCTTTTTTTAACAAATCGAGTGAACATTGGAACTTTGTATTGCATTATGTTATTTATTATTTGTTTGATTTTTAAAGTGCAAATATTTGTGTGTCAGATCTTATTTGGTTACATTTTATCTACTCGAGTGGACACCATATCGTATTTTATATTTCATTCTAATAATGCATTATTTAAGGAATATCAAAATTTAGTCAGTTTGTACATCTTTTATTCTTATGTTTACAATATAGAATTACAGATTAATTGATAACCTGCCAATTCAATATCTTTTATGGTGTCTAATGTTTTTTCAAATTAAAAAAAAATCTATAGTCCAATACTATGAGCTACATCAACAATTGCTGTATCAAAATTTGAAATTATGCTTGTTTAAGGTGGCTAGAGTGTTTTACACTATCTGAAATTTTTAAGTCGCAGATAACAATTAGTCTAGATCCTTATGCAGACGAAAAGATCGTTATGCAGACGGAACGCGCGTCTGGCGTACTAAATTATAATCTTGGTATCTTTGATAAATACTTAGATGAAATGTGCAAATATTTAGGTCAAGTATGTGCTAGACATGTCATGATTATACAGAAAATATTGTGTGTTTTATCATATAAGGCCTGGTTTTTTTCTATAATTTTGTTTTATTCATTTTTTCAGTATTGCCACATCAGTAGAGATAGCTCTGATAGCTTATATAAATAGGTATTAGAAAGAAAGAAGATGTGGTATGAGTGCTAAAGAAACATCTCTCAATCCAAGTCATATTTGGTAAAAGAAACCCATTATATAATAGGTCAAAGTATATAAAAAAGTCATTTTTATAATAGAAAGTGTTATGAATATTCCATTTTTAATATGTAGCACGAAAGCAAGTCTAGTAACTCATTTTTTTTTCTTTTTGATATCTTAAAACATATTAAAATCTGCTCACATTTTATCTTAAGGGCATCCGATACAGTTGCAAGGGAATTAACTCTTGGCGCGACGTAAAGCGTTCAAATTATCGCAAAACTTCACTTTGTGCGGGACGTTTTGCGTGTCATTTTCCGTTATAAGAACATGTGCTCCAATTTATGTTTCTCACGCATGCTTACTTCTACAACATTAAGATTGGTACATTTGATTCTAACAGGATAAAAGTCTAGTAAATTTTAAGACATTCAACACATTACTGTTTCTGTATTCTTCATTTTGAAGTTTCTGTAAGATCTTCAACGAACTATCGTATAGTGAGCGATCTCAAAACGACTGACCCTTTTTGTGTTAATAATATAATGCATGCCATTTCATTGTCATTCATCGTGTCATTTTAATTATCATTCATCATTCTTGATCAAATTTTGATCTTGATTCGATTATCTGACATTGTATTTCAGCGCAGAAAACCAATGATTTTTTAAAACTAATACAGAAAGTTAAAGTACATGAAGAAGTAAATGTAGGTAATAGTAAAACATTTTCGAAGTAGCCAATATATAGCTAGTCCTACACACAGATATATGTGTTATCGGTCGGATTAGTCTCGTAATAATATTGACTGTCCGGTTCAGCTAGCAAGCAACCTTTCCAAACATATTACCTACACACTCAATGCAATAAGCTGTACATGTACTACATTTACTCCGCGTTGCCGGTATTTTATCCAACAAAGGGCAATAACCAACATTGTTTCTAAAACTTTTACTAATATGTAGAGAAATGACGCATTTTCTTGATAATAATTATTTCATTATAATTACCATAGAAATACGCTTTCCAATGTTTAATCTTAAATAATCTAAATACTAGTCTGTTAGTATTGTAACGTTTTAACTGAGTTAGACATTGGATGGTCATGAATAGAATTGAATGCTTGAGAGTTCGTTATTGCACTAAAACTTGCTGTATTGGTGTTCATAATTATGATATCGTCAATTGTCTTTTTTAATTCTTTATTATTATTTTCAATTTGAAACTGAAGTTTGAAAGAACGTAGTTACAAGTATCTTGTCTTAGGGAGGGATAAATCCTACTTTGTAAAAGAACACTCTGATTCAAACAAAAAATTCTCTGAAACTGATATTATTAAGATGCTTGATTTCTTGATTGACAACATATTGGTTACGTTCGGAGGACGTGTTTTTCAAAAGACTGTCGGCATTCCAATGGGAACAAACTGTGCCCATCTACTTGCCGACTTGTTTCTTTATTATTATGAGGCTGACTTCATGCAGGAATTTCTAAAGAAGTTAGCAATATCCTTTAATTCTACTTTCTGCTATATAGATTATGTTCTTTCACTAAATAATTCAAAATTTGGTGACTATTTGGAACGCATCTATCCCATCGAGCTAGAGATAAAGGATACTACAGATACAGTTAAGTCGACCTCATATCTTGACTTACATCTAGAAATTGACAATGAGGTTCGGTTGAAAACAAACTTTTACGACACAAGAGATGATTTCAGCTTTCCAATTGTGAACTTTCCATTTCTAAGTAGCAACATTCCAGCAGCACCTGCATACGGGGTATATATCTCCCAATTGATACGATATAACCGTGCTTGCATTTCCTATCATGATTTTCTTGATAGAGGTTTGCTGCTCACAAGGAAGCTTTTAAACCAAGAGTTCCAAATGGTGAAGTTGAAGTCATTCCTTCGTAAATTTTATGGACGCCATCACGAGTTGGTTGACCGTTATGGAATAACCGTTTCACAAATGATATCGGATATGTTCCTTACGTCGTAACTACAATCCCCTTCCCTTTCATGAATGTGACCTACCAAATTAAGACTATTTACCGGATTTGTTATCAAATAAGCAACACGACGGGTGCGACATGTGGAACAGGATCTGTTTACCCTTCCGGAGCACCTGAGATCACGCCTAATTTTTTGGGTGGGGTTAGTGTTGTTTATTCTTTAGTTTTCTATGTTGTGTCATGAGTGCTGTTGTTTGTTTGTCTTTTTCATTTTTAGCCATGGCGTTGTGAGTTTGTTTTAGATTTATGAGTTTGACTGTCCCTTTGGTATCTTTCGTCCCTCTTTTTTGAACATAAGGTATAATATTTTATCATGTTTATATGCAAATAGGTTCACAGTTTGAAATCCCCCGATTAAAGAGTAAAAATGTAAGTCTATAGATCGGAGGACTGCAGAAAAATTTAAGGACATAAATATTATCACAAAAACATGACAAATATGATATTTAACGGAAAACATACCAGAATAAACATCTTCAACGAATGATCCGTGTACTTCAACTTCACAGAGTGCTAAATAATTTTGATCTTTAAGTCGTATGCGAACATTCTTCCCCACTGTGTGCTCCGGGCATGCAGCTTCTATATGCGTGATTTTTTTATTGCTGGTGATGGCAGAGAGTGACGATACTATCTTCAAACCAGGAAGTTTTATTCCGGCATGGTCTAAATACTTCAATGACAAAATTTGACAGTCGTTCAGCTGAAATAAAAAAAATCCTAGGGGGTAAATTTAACAGCCACCAGGACAAAGTGAACCAATCATCCCTTCTGTTGTACATTTTGTTTAAGATAGACACAAATCAAACTCATATAAGGCCAAATATGTAACGGTCGCTCGAGGACAACAAATAGAGCTTAAGCTAGTTTTAAAGCCATGTATAATCCTCAATTTTCAACATAATAAATGTCTGTACCATTTCAGGAATATGACATCTATTGTGCATTCGTTTGATGCGTTTGATCGTTTGATTTTGCTATTTGATTAGGCACTTTCTGTTTTAAATTTTCCTTACAGTTCGATATTTTTTGTTATTTAATCTATTGAATATTTAATATCTGATTGGAAGATATTACTGAATCTGTAAAGTTTACGCACGTTCGATTTCCTTGTAAATTCGAAACTGCCTTTCAATACCGGAGAGTGTCGGATTAGAACTCTCTATTTTAGGATTAAAAGTTTGCATAATAATACGCAGGATAAAAAAGTAATCATATATAAGTATTGCACGAAACTCCTACAATTTTGTAATGTATAAAAAAAATATCATCCTACAAAAGTCTCCATATCTTCATCCACACTCTAAATGCCCGCAATTTCATTGGTGTGTTTATAACTTTATATAGCTAACACTGCTACAGTTTTTTTTTAATTCGTTTAGAACGCGCATGTCATTTGGTAATATGTATTTACTCAATCAATGTTTCATCACTATTTTAGTGTGATGACATCATTATTATTTGCTTTTTTCTTGGAAAATGAAAATTAACTCGACAAATCTGACAAATAAGATAATCATTTTGATAACATCATCTTCAGTGTATTTTCAATAGTATCCGTGTGGTTCTTCACAAAAAGGAAACATAATAATTAAAAGAAAGCATTCATATTTATATTTACGATTCCCATTTTTAAAGAAAAAGCTGTGTGAAATGAGATGGTGAAGTCGATATAAATTGCAATTTAGTTTGGGAAATACTAATGTAAATAAAGGGAACAGTAGTAAACCACTTTTCAAAAGTGATAAATCGATTGAGAGAAAACAAATCCGGGTTACAAACTAATACCGAGTAAAACACATCAACTATAAGAAGAAAACAACGGAACATCAGAAAGATTGCTACATTCTAGTCTACAGAATCGAACTATTAGATAACAACAGCCATTTTTCTGACTTGGTTCAGGTCATGTTAGGAAAACTGGTGGGTTAAATTAGCAGTAGATCTTTAAAAAATTTGAAAATCAAAATCCGATTGAAAAAATAGCTGTAAAAAGAATATTAGTCAGCACTTCAGATGTATGTTTAGTTTTTTCATGATCCATCTATTTGTTGTTCTTTACATGGATTTTTGTGAAGTTTTGGTATCCAGCATAATGCTGGTAGATTGTTGTCAGTTTCTTTAGTGTTCAAAACAAGATAAAGAAGGCCAGATTGTGATTTGGTAAAATATCATCTATTATAAAATATGTTAAAGAATATGTAGGATTACATATACCATTTGTGCTGTTTATTCCAAGCTCCTTTGTAAAACAATTCAATAATGATTTGTACATACGAAGACAATATCAGTGGAGGTTTTATCTATTGCAACAACGATATATTCGACACGAACGAAAATAATATAAAACATCAACAACCTCAAGATTCCTAAATCAATAAGAAACCATTGTGCCCATGGTACATCGTAGTTACTAAATTCGATTCTAAATGCATTATCAAATAATTTTGATGCATTCAAACAAAGTGTCCTATTATTATATAATGAATCATATATGAGAAAAAGGGATACATTCAAAAAACGATAATATTTTAAGAATTGGAAATCAATATTAGAAAATGAATGTTTTCTAAAAGAATTTAAAAGTACGTATAGACATTCTAATGATATGATAATAAAAACGAAATATATATATATTTGTAAACAAATAAACAGTCTTTTATAAATGAAGAAAAAAGATCCATTCTCGCGAAATCAATAAACTTGCGACAAAGTGATATATATTGACACATGATATGAACAAATGAACACATTGAACTCATTATGAAACGAATATGCATCTTTTTCAGTCAGACTTCATTTAGGAGCTACTCACAAAAACAAATATCACTTCAGTTGAACGTTATAACCTCATTTATTCGAAATGACAAAATCGATCCGCCTCGACTTCTTATATAAGAGAGGGGCGAAAGAAACCAGAGATCGAACATAATATACCATCAGAAAAAGTTGTCTTCTTTATACCCTTTCGTACATCTGGATAAATAACAATGACAAAAAGTTCGGAAACTAAAGTTATGGACACAAGACAAAAATCACAAATTGCATATGATCTGGTTGACAGCATCTAAAGGCAACTGTCCGTCTTCACAATGAGAGAAACATAAACCATACAATCGGCAACATTAACCATATAATCGCTATAAAAGACATCTACATTCAACTATGAAATGATCCAATTAAGAATACAAACTGGCTTATTCATTAATTCATAACGGAACAGATTTCGAAAAACAAATATGACAGACTTGAACCAACGACAATCACTTAATTTCGATCTCCTGACTTGAGACCCGGACATACGTAATGTGGCGGGTTTAAACATGGTTGCTGGAACTCTCCTCTCAAACATGTACAGTATTGTTACAGTACAGCATAAGAAGAAGTAATACAAATGTATGAAAAACGGCTTTCATTGTAACTCTTAAGATCTATTCAAAGCAGAAAAACATCTAACAAAAACACCGAACGGACGTTGTAAGGATTTTATAGGGAGAAGAAATCAAAACCTGTATCTGCATTTCAATTCTCTAAAATGTCATTTCAATTTTAAAAGTGTGAAATAATTTTATGAATACTATAATTGCAAATTCCGTTTTTTTTTTTTTTTTTTTTTTTTTGTTGTTGTTCTATTTGTATATATACATCAATTGGTCTTATGTGAGTAATAGTAGATTTATAATTTTTAATTCATGTAGTTATAATTGTATGTAGATAGCCGTATTGTATATTGATTCAAATGTGTATCTCTCTTAAACTTAAGATATTATTAATTTTTTTTTCAGAATTATGATATGTTTACAAAATTACACACAGTTTGATCGGAGAATATTCGCAGTAACTGACAACTATTACATCTGTATGTGAACAATAATTCGGTGAACTAATAAGATATTGTTCATAAATTCCATCTACAGCATTAGAAGAATGTCTTGTTATTGGGTTTTCATCTGATGATTGCTTTGTTTGTTTGTACTTAGCAACTTCCATTGTAGCTACAAAATATTCATGGAAAATAACTTAATGTTAAACAGCTAACACAATCGAAAATTTCAAAAAAAGAGAAACGTTGGTGTTCTTTATTAATGCAATGTGCTGATTTATAACAGAGATGTTTAATGGCAATCATTTGGCATTCGCATATACAATCAAAGACAACCATTTCACCCCAAGTTAGTCTCCATGTTCGATGGTCATTTTTATAAATTTCCTGTTTACAAAACTTTGAATTTTTTGAAACATTAAGGATTTTCTTATCCCAGGCATATATAACCTTAGCTGTATTTAGCGCAACTTTGGGGAATTTTGGTTTCTCAATGCTCTTCAACTTTATACTTTTTTGGCTTTATAAATATTTCGATATGAGCGTCTGACTCACTAATGAGTCTTATGCAGACGAAACGCGCGTCTGGCGTATTAAATTATAATCCTGGTACCCTTGATAACTATATTATTTTCTATCTATGGGTTTAACTGTCACTCTGGTGTCGTTTGCCCCTCTTTTATTAGTGCGTTTGCAAAGAGAACGAAACTTTCTACAAAGGATTTTATTTGCAGTAATAGACCTAAGTTCTAAAGCTTATTAAAAATTGTTACAATGTTCTCATCAAAACGTGTTGATGTGTAAATGGGTTTCATGAATGTGACCGAATTGGACAATTTACCGGATTTGTTATAACATGAGTAACTCGACGGGTGCCAAATATGGAGCAGGATCTTCTTACCCTTCCGGAGCACCTGCGATCACCCCTAATTTTTGGTGGGTTTCGTGTTGCTTTTTCCTTAGTTTTCTATGTTGTCTCATGTGTTGTGTATTGTTAGTCTGTTTGTCTTTTTTTCATTTTTGGCCATGGCGTTGTCAGTTTATTTTCGATTTATGAGTTTGACTGTCCCTCTGATATTGTTCATCCCTCTTTTTGAACATAAATTAAAACAATACCTATTGAACATATAAAATTAATTGTTTTTAACTAATAACACATTCTGCTTTATTTCACTAATAATAAGACTTTTTTCTTAAATTTGTATTTAGCTGTATTCCTCATATACATCGTTTTGCGTAACAGTGTGCAGATGCCTTATCAATCACAAGACGCCATTATCCATTATGGTATTGGTAGTATTTTTACATTTATAGTTATTATATCATAAGGATTAAGCATAACTAAAGAAAGCTTTATATATCAACGAGTTGAAATTTTATAAAAATATAAAACATATATTTTTAAATCATGCCACTATAGAATTAATTATAACTGCAAAATTAATTGACAAGAAAAAATACAATACCGCTTTCAGCCACTAAAATGATGACATATATCCATGCAAACCACATTGGAGACATGTTTTGTAACATTGGTTTAAGATTCACTAATCTCTGTTTGTTTTACTTATTTTAACTAAATAGAACGATTGTTAAAGTGCTTAATCCCGCATAAAACACACCTCTTTATTTCATTTGAATTGCCATTGGTTCTATGGAAAATAAATTTTAAATAACAACGTGAACAGGTATAACGTGCCACAAGTATTCATTTGAGACACATTAATCTACCGATATATCCTATAAAGCTTAATGTAATTTATTTATCAACACAATATATGTATTTTTCAAATGATACAGAGATAGTTATGTTTACTAGAAAGAGTAAGACGTCCGTTTTTTCTCCAAAGAATCATCAGTGGCGCTCGAAGAAAAAAGTCATGACGGCCAAATAATGTACGAAGAGCATTGAGGACCTAAAATCCGAAAGGTTTTACCAAATACAACTACGGTAATATATTCACACATTGTTTTCAAAATACAAGACTACAATGTGACTGTCATACAAGTCAAAATGTATAAAAGTAAACAATAATACATGTAGGTCACAGTACGGTCTTCAACACGTAGCTCACACCGATCAGCAAAAATAAAAAGGCCCTAAAATCCCCTAAAATGAATAAGTGTAAAACAGAAATCAGAAAAAATAAACAGAAGTCTAATCTACCAACAAAATGAAAACACTTATGTATTACACCAACAATTGATAACCACTGAACAGCAATTAAAGGTTACATGGTTTAAGTGGGCTTTTTTTGGGGCGCATTTTTAATGATTTTGCATACAAAGATTAGAAATACAAGAGAATCATACATTTAACACGTCGATCAGATTAAAAGTTACACCAATTATAAATGTTTAATGTGAGCTGTATCTAAAAAACACACGAAGTAACTAAACAATGTTTCATTTTAGAGAAAAACAGATATATTACTTTAACATACAGCTATCGTAATGTTTCATCGGGAGACATAATTATCCTTTAAAGAAATACTTCCGGAATAAAATAACTTGTTTAAAACTCAAATTACAGCCTCAATTTTGTCTTATTAATTCAAATTTAGTTATTCGAATTGAATCCTAAAAGTATAGTAAAATAACATTTGTATTGGTTGATTGGAGATAAATTCCTGTTACGTATGTAAGAGACGTAAACAAGACTATTTATTTGGTCGACGAAAGACAACTCGACGTTTTGAGTGTTGGGTTTTCAATTACTTATACTTGATATGTAAACCTACAAAGTGAACTTGTTTAGTTCTACAAGATACCATATACCATACACCAATTCGTAACACAAAGTAGCTGGAAACAGATGAATGCTAACTTACATATTCAAAGGTGCTGCTCGCAAGTAATAAATTATTATGACAGTCAAGCTGATGACCAAATATAGGGTGTATTGTAGTCGTTTTGCTGTGAATTCTAACAAACAATCAAATAAATGAACGTAAGGACGAATCCATTGCAGGAACACCATATTGGTGTAGCGGGATATTATATGTATGATATACGTAGAACTACATTAACAATAATACGGAGTTGTTTCGCAACAACTTTCTGCTATAAAGCTCTGCCTTTGAATTATTATGCATGGTTTTTTTTTTGCCAAGGGTTTTTTTGTGGCAGTTAATGCCCCCCCCCCCCTAAAAAAAAAGATGTAAAAAACACTGTTTTTTATTTTATTTACGTGAGGGGTCGGGGTGACACGACGTGCTCCTTTCCCAAAATTTCTCATTCTTACTTCTCTTTTACTAAGTTTGAAGCCTCAATCCCCCTTGTAAAAGCCTTTCTCAACTACTCTTGCTTTTAACGTCTTTTCTACCATTTACACATCTTTAGCGAGTCGAATAATTTTGTAAAACTAGTTCTCCGATTAATAATCTTTTATTGCCCATTTTCCTTGTGATTTTATTTATTTTTTTTTTGGGGGGGGGGGGGGTCCCTATGGCCATATTTCTGACTTGGTACAGGACATTTTTAAAGGAAAAAATGCTGGGTTGAACCTGGTATTGTGGCATGCCAAACCTCCCTCTTTTATGGCCATTTGAAATATAACATTAAATGACAACACAACATTGCAGGACTACAATATAAATAAATAGGAGAACACAATTGACAAGGAAAAGGTAAAATCACAAAAATACTGAACTTAGAGGAAAATCAATTGGAAAGTCCATGATCACATGGCAATTTCAAACACACGAATAATAGCTAACAAAAGGCAACAAGTTTAAACTTTTTAATACGCCAGAAGAGCATTTTGTCCAAACAAGACTTACTAGTGACGCCCAGGTACAAAGATTTGAAAGCCGAAACAAGTACAAAGTTGAACAGCATCGAGGACCAAAACCTCAAAAAAGTTGTGCCAAAAACGGCCAGGGTTTTCTGTTAGGTACCAGAACATCCCTATTATTTAGACAAATTTATACTTTTATACTAAAATTGAAAATCAGTGATCAGATTACACACGCCCCCTTGGTGATACTTGAGATAATGTTACACGCACTTCCGAACGCACATTATATGACATGCGTATTACAATGGCCGGACAAATAGCTCTGGCACTATTCGTCCGGCTAGCCAAACAAATAGCCACTCCGTTTTTTTTTTTTTTTTTTTTTATATAAAAAATGGACAAGACCTCTAAAATAATAACTTACTGTTGATGAATTGTATTTATTTGTTGTAACATATATCGGAAACAAACACACCTAGCTACATATATATACCGGTAGAAATTATTCAGAATTTCGTTACGTAAAACGGAAAGGCAAGTATAGTATACCTACTTATGTTAGAGCAATTAACATTAAATGAACATTATTACGTGTAGATTACATAGCCAAATATGATCTATGTTTTACTTAAATTCAAAGAATTTACAATAAACATCTAAGGTTTATCATGATAGCTTACACGTTCACTCTGATATTTCCCGGATATAACTTATATTCAAGTCGGTTTTGTTTCGAGGTATACACATAATATTGTACAAGTACATACATTTCAATAAACCTTACGTAATTGATTGATGAAATCCTACTCTTATCGTATCATCAGATCTACCAAACAACACTATTACGTACATTAAAAAAATCATACAAGTCGACATTTAGTTAAGATTGATAATTTGGACATTTCAACATTCAAATGTTAAAACTGTTCGACGTCCCTGTAAGATTGAAGCCACTCTATAAAATAGTACATGGTGTATCAAACAACACATAAGATATATCCTGTTTTGCTAATTTATATAAATATATATTGTCATATTGTAATAAAAGAGGGACGAAGGATACAAAGAGACAGTAAAACTCATAAATCGAAAATAAACTGACAACGCCATGGCTAAAAATGAAAAAGACAAACAGACAAACAATAGTACACATGACACAACATAGAAAACTAAAAAATAAACAACACGAACCCCAATTACATTGTAATACATGTAACATTGGTTTATCTTACGGAACAATTGCAAAAGAGAAAATATATATATTAAAGATAAGTCTGAAAACTGAAATGAACTAAAAATGCCATGACAGAAATGAACTACGACCAAACGAAAGAACTCAGTATACACATACACAAAATAAAAAAAAATAAAGACTCATAAACACAAAACCACGAAAAACTGTGGCTGATATTTAATTCTTCAATATGATTCACAAAAGTAATAGTATTGTATTATCAATTTTTGACGTATAGTATTAGGAATAATTGAGGGTTTCGTCAAATCAGTAATCATCGTCGGCACTTGCGGCATCTGCAAAAGACGGGCGAAAGATACTAAAAGGACTTTCAAATTCATAGATCGAAAACAAACTGACAACGTCATAGCTAAATGATAAAAATTTAAAAAGACAAATAATAGTATACAAGGCATAACATAGAAAGTATGCAAGGCACAACATAGAAAGTATACAAGGCACAACATAGAAAACTAAACGACTAAACAACACAAACCCAACAAAAACCTGGGGGTGCACCCGGGTACTCTTGAAGAGTAAGCAGATCCTGTTTCACATGTGGTACCCGTCTCAGCACTCTACTGTGCTGCAACATATTTTGTTTTTAAATTCCCCGTTGATAAACTAACAAATTACGCAAAGTTGAATATAGCTGACTTTGGCTGTATTTTCAGGTCTCTTTTGGACATATTGCCCTTATCGCCTCACTGTTTTGTAATATCCTTTATTGTAAATTATTATGTTTTAATGAAGGTTAATCAAGAAAAATCCTTTGAACGGTAGACATTTTTTAACTGTCACTTTCATGAAATCTATGATATGGATATACAACAACGCCTTATGTTAGCCTTGTTACTTGAAGGCCTATCAAAAAAATATCTTTAACATATGGAATAAGATAAAATGCTGTAATAATGTAAAAAGCAATGCACGAATCGGACGGTATAAAGCAAACTTATCAATATTGGTGTGTATAGTTTACAGAGAGACAGGACACGAGAGAACAATACATGGCAGGATATATAAATATTATATAATACAATAATATAATATAATATAATATAATATAATATAATATAATATAATATACTGTTGATAGGAACTATGTTAAATGATCTTTGTGCAAAACGTTAAAAGTGTGTCATGTTGTTCTTTCTATCGTATGAATAACTTTGGTGTTGAAACTTAGTAGCAACTTCTTTGGCATGAGGAGTTTATGATGTGAGTATTACATTAAACGTATAAACGCTGTACTCACAACTTTGTATTTAAATGTTGTATTCCGTGAAAATTATGTAAACCATAAAAAAAACTCTAATCCAACTTCTTTGTCCTAGAGTGTTTCATTTCGTTAGGAAGAACTCAATACCCAACATTTTGTCCCAAATGTTTAATTTTTCAGAAATTACTGTTGGTTTGAACATCTGTAGCCACTACACTGTCGTGAAGTATTTTATTCGTGTTGAATAACTTCGTTTAAACTTAATTACCACTGTTGTGCACTGACGTGTTCATTCCGTAAGGAATCAATAAGACATTAAAACAAATAGGAACCAACTATTGTCTTCTGAACTGTTGTATGCCATTAGGAATGATTGTGGTGTAGACACTTTGTGTCCTGGAGTGTTTATTAAGTAAGAAATGAGGCATTTAATAAACAAAGAACACAATACTGTTTCCCTAAATTTTCTGTGAGGAAGAAATAGAGTGTGAAAACGTTGATGCAACAACTGTGTCCTGAATACATTATTCAGTCAGGAATAGTTGAGGCGTGGAATCGCTGTAGCCATTACTGTGTCCTATCAACCAGTAGGTCTTCATCTGACCCTTTCCCTGTAAATTAAAAACATTTGCATACAATATATCACCCCTAATTTTGGTTCATCACTCAAGAAATTTTACGGTCGTCATCATGAGCTGTTTGGCCATTATAACAAAAGTGTGTCAGAAATCATATCTGATATACGTCATCAGTCATAATTACCTTCCATCATTACCGAACTGAGTGACGTTTGAATTGTTCCTTAATTATTAACTGTTGGTGTCAATGTCCTTTAGTTTGGTGAGTCTTTGTTTACTCCTTGGTTTTGATTTTAAGTTCATGATGATTAGTCTATAGTTTTTAATGTAAATTATTGGGTTGTTTACGTATTAGATAAAATACAAAGGTAACAAAGAAACAGGCCGGTAACAACCGTTGCCGGATAGTTTTTCTGCACGAGTAGTCAGGTCAAGGTCCGAGGCGATAGCCGAGGACCTTGACCTGACTACAAGTGCAGAACAACTATTCGGCTGGTTGTTACCGGCCTGTTTCCTTTGTTACTTTTGTTTTTTATCTGACTTGTACGACGTTTCAAGAAAGTAATAATACATTTTGCAAGACTAAACATTTTAGATACTTAGATAGCCATAAAGCAGTAAATGTTAGTTATAGTTTAAACATTTTTCATTTCCCTTCAACCGACATTTTTTTTTTAAAGAAAAAAAATCAGGAATCTAATTATTTGATAAAAAAAGAGCCATTTCAAGTAAAAGATGAATGTTGTACACATTTAAGACTTTTAAAAGGCAACTTCGTAAAAAAGTAATATATTAAAGAAATGTTTTAGTGGCAAGTAGGATTACTTTTGATCTCTATGGATGAAACGGAAAGCGGGGAAAGGGGACGGGGTGGGGGTTGGGGTAGGGGGCTAATTCATTTTAAGATAAACAGGCTGTAATCTTTATTTCTGATGAAAAATGCAGGATGTGCCATTCCATCCCCCCTTAAAAAAATACGTTTGTTGCCAAATACATGAAGTTAATATTCAGTGTGTGTGTGGGGGGGTGGTCCCGGGGGTTGGAACAAGCCTTTTTTGGATGATCAATGCATTTAAATGGGGACAAAAATTTGGACCCCCCCGTTTTGTCCTGGATTTGGACCTGGATCCGCCACTGATATAAATTCGATAACAATATGAATGTATCAAAAGAATGAATTTCCTACCTCATTAGTAAATGAAATGTTTATGAAAAAATGAATTTTGTTTTAATATTAAATATATTCAGGCATATACTTTAAATTTTTTTTAAATTCATGCTCGTCTCTAGATCTGCAAGTGTTGATCGGGAATAAACACGTGTTACTATATGATCCAATCGCAGCTTACCGCCCAAAATTGATGACATAAGTTGAATGATTTTCTTCTAGATTTGCTGCTTATTTGGACGTGTATTACATGAACACTTTTTGTTTATAGGATCAATCGTGCATTGGTGAGTTGAAAGGGATTTTATCTTTTGATAAGATTTGATTTTTATTTACTTATTTCCTGCCTTATTTTTATTGAAATATACACGTCAGTATCATCATTTCTTTACTTTCAGCATTGTCCAAAATACTATTCATATCCATATATTGAAGAAAACGTTTATTGACCGAATATTTTGCTTCATAAAGGGGGCGGTATGTTTTTTTTTTTTAGTATATTAATTAACTATTTACTTTTCAACGCCATCACCCAAATGTTTTTGTTTAAATTAGCACTATTTACGGTATTCGGAAAATCAGGAATCATGCAAAACATTTATTTGTCATCTGCTTGACCATAATAAATTTTTTCTGATAAAACTTGTGATCAAAATATTTTTTTTTAGGAAAAAAACCATACACCCCCAGCCCCCCCCCCCCCCCCCCCGCCCCCCCTTTTGAAGTTAAATGTCTAATCCCATAGTGTACTGATATGAATAGTATTTAACTGGAAATGTTTGAAAATAGATATTGATGCTAACGTAAATATTTTGTTCAATAAAAAGACAGGAAATAAGTCGGTGAACCAAAAAGTTCAAATCTAATTGAAAGTTAAAGTGCCCATGAACTCACTGATCATGCACGAGTGATTCTATTCATAAAAAGTGTCCGTGTAACAACTAAGAAGAGTCCGTGTATCGTCTAAAAAGAGTCCGTGTAACACCCGTTAATGTACTGTTTTTCTATAGCTCTGCGGGGGGCAAAGTCGTACAAGTGAATTTGTCTGTCATTCTTCAATTTGTGAGTTAATGTTTACCCTTCTGTCCCCTTATTGAAGCATGTATTTTGTCTGACAGTCCAAAGGTACACAGCAAAAAGTGCAACGCATGTTTTACGTACGTTTCAAAAAACGTCTGTAAAACGTACGTTTTACGTATTGAAAATGCATGTTTTAGCCAACATGCGTTAAACGCCTGTACCAAAAACGGGTGTCAAAACGGGTGTTTTGAAACGGGCGTAATACATCACGTATGTAACACGTATGTTTTAAAAACGCACGTAAAACATCAGTTTTACATGTGTTTTACGTGCGTTTTCATTATTTCTTTTTGTGTTACGCAGCATTTTTTTTAATATTAAAACTCATTAACATGAGAAATTTCACACAAATTTTAAACATTATTACCAACAAAAAAATGTACCTTTTCAACAGTCCTTGTTTCTCAAGATTAATGTTATTTTACTTAAAAGGTATATTAATATCTGATGATCTCTAGACATACATGTTCAGCACCACATTATCATGAAATGTTGAAGTCTACGCTAAAGGTCTTATTCAATAATATACATTTGAGAATATATCTTTGTTGTTCAGTAAGCACTTTTCGGCCCTAATCCGCCTTTGGTTTTTTAAATCTATTATCATTTTACGGTAAAATGAGAATAGAAATACCAGCAGGGATCAGAAGGACACTTGGATGTGATATTTCCTTGGTCATGATATGTTGATTTATTCTGTTTATAATCACAGTTAGTAAATATATTTCCGGGGATGGGGGAAGGATTCATCGTTTACGTTGGCTGGTCTTCTGAAAGGTCTAAAATTCTTATAGTCCCAGAATATTTGCAGTAATTTCTGTTATTATGGGGGTGGGGGAGGGCTTTGGTCTCATTTACGTATTAACCACTTAAGATACATTGTATTTCCTTTTGTTATATTTCTAATGAAACTTTTAGTATGGCAATTGTCTCAGTTTCAGAAAAAGAGTGAAGACAATTGGCAAATGTACAGAACTTAAATAGTGCCCAAGTGGATCCTGGGGGAAGGGGGTGGAATCACCTTTTTGATGATCAATGAATTTGAATGGGACATATATGGTAAGAACCAAACCCCTTTTATCCATGACTGGGCCTGAAAAAAATTGGTTGCATGGATCCGCCCCTGCTTTATCAGTAAAAAAATAAAAAGGACTCGAGGTCACATGAAACATTGTTTTACCTTTCAGTCCAGTTCACTTTCATGACCATCCAGTAATTTATACATATATAGACACTGATTGCTAAACTTTATTTTTATCTTTTAATTATTCGTTTTGTCTCAATTGAAAACGAATGAGTGTGTGATTTTTTTAAATAGTTCTAAGGACCTAAGAGCTACGGTTCCGCAGCTACATCTGCCCCTGCAGTGGTTGTCCTCTGTTTATGTAGTTATACCCAACGCAACATAGTTGCGGAGGTTATAATGTTTTTAACCTGTCATTCCTGTTTCTTGTCATGGAAACTCCTCTCAAACCAAACAACAGAATTTCACGAAACCTTTTTTTAGATAATAAGGACATAATATGTAGATGTGCATATCGACAAGAAATTACGATTCATTTTTTTTTCAAGGAGTTGCGCCCCTTTTAACTAATTTTCTTAAACGTACTACTACAACAGTTCATCATCGTAACTTCTCTGAAACCATACAACAGAATTTCATGAAACTTTGTATATAATAAGGACATACTATGAAGATGTGCATATTGACAGGAAATTATGAATCATTTTTTTCTCTCATACAATTTTCTTTTCTTATTTCATGTATTTAATTTCTTCAATGACAATGTGGGGACGTAGGGTATGTGGGCCCGCTCACTAAGGTTCTTTAATTCATACATGTTTCTCATTTCTCGTTTTTATATAGATTAAACCATTAGTTTCACTGTTTGAATGGTTTTACACTAGCAATTTTTGGGGCCCTTTATAGCTTGCGGTTTGGTGTGAACCAAGGCTACATGTTGAAGGATGTACCTTGACCTATAACTGTTTACTTTATTTTTTATAAGTTGTAAATTGGATGGAGTTTTCTCATTGGCACTCATACCACATCTTCCAATATCTAAAGCTTACATAACAAGTGAAATTTAGAACGATTAGATTTTTACTGTAGCCTTATATCTTAAGATGACCCACAAAAGTTATTAAAACTTATTTCCAATAGGGTAAGGGAGGGATGCATATGGCCCTTCAACTAGTTTAGACCCGAAGCCATCAGAACCAACAGGAGCCTGTAATTAATTCAGTGGTCAGTGTTGTGCCTTATATATGATATATCATTGGTTTTTTGTTCATTATTTTGACTTATATACACCATCTGGCTGTAGTTTTCTGGCTTGAATTGTTATACACTGGTCATTTTGAGCCAGTTATAGCTGACTAGGCAGTTTAGGTTTTACTCATTATTGAAGGCTGTACATGTACAGTCGTTGACATATAGTTGTTTATTTCTGTGTCACTTGTGGAGAGTTGTGAATGTCTTTAAACTCTTATTCATATTGACAATCATACTACATCTTATTTTTATATATGCTATGTAAGTACTTGGACTATGGATATTGGATACCCGATTGATCATAGGCAGTCTCGTTATATTGTTTCGTAATCCAACATAAGTTTGTCTCAACTAAATATTATGAAAGTGCTACTACATATACACAATGCTTATTACCACAAAGCACAGATTGAGGTTGAAATTTCGTGGTGTCAAAGAGATATGCCCCATTATTAGAAAAAATGGCTGAATCTGTAGTTTCTGTTCTCATGTCTCATACAAATGTTTAAAACTAATGCTTATAATCACAAAATGAATCCTGCATCTGTATACATGTTTGTCTACAAAACTGCAATGCCAAAAGCAATAACATTTTGAAGTTTAAACCTTTTTTAGAACTGTCAAATTGATATAAAACTTTTAAAAAAATACCATGCTAAGGCCAAATAAAAATATATATGTGGTGTTCCAGTAACTCTAACTTCCCTACTTTTTTGTCTTAAAAATAGCCTACTCTGAAGATTGTCATTTTTCATTAAGCACTGTTAAAGTCAGAATGTTGCTTCCATAGACTCAATGTAAAAAAAAAAAGAAAAAAATCCCTACCTACCTACCCTAACTTTTTTTCAGATGTAACTGGAACCACACATACTATTTTATTTGGCCTAATTTCAAAATAAGGAGATGCAGCATGCATATAGATATAGGAAGATGTGGTATGAGTGCCAATGAGACAACTCTCCATCCAAATAACAATTTTAAAAAAAGTAAACCATTATAGGTCAATGTACGGCCTTCAACACGGAGCCTTGGCTCACACCGAACCTCAAGCTATAACGGGCCCTAAAATTACAAGTGTAAAACCATTCAAACGGGAAAACCAAAAGTCTAATCTATATAAAAAAAAAACAAGAAACGAGAAACACATATTAATTATATGAATGCCAATGTCACACACACATGACATGATGCGTTGATGAGACAACTATCCACCGATGGTCAAGTAAATTTTGTAAAGATATTTGCAGATTATGTATGTAAACATGTATGCATGAAAATATTTTTTAATTTTTTTTTTTAATTTTTCAGTGCCAATCACTATTCCAACAACATAATATAAATTGGTAAGTATTAGATACTGTTTTGTAGCAAACAATTATAAGCAGTAGCTATCAATTTTTCATGAATGATGTACATGTTCATTGTAAATTCTCATATAAATGACATTTCCACTTGGTGATGTCATTTTGCCTTGCATCAGCATGATCAGAGGAAGGGGGAAAAACAAGATAAATAATTGGTCAGCCTATACTTGCCATGGCCTTGTGTTCGCAGGTCAACAATATAAAAAAGAAGATGTGGTATGATTGCCAATGTGACAACTGTCCACAAGAGACCAAAATGACACAGACATTAACAACTATAGGTCACTGTACGGCCCTCAACAATGAGCAAAGCCCATATAGTCAGCTATAAAAGGCCCGATGTTTATGTTCAAAAAGACAAGATCAACAAATAGGTCATAAGGTCAAATAGCTGGAACGAAAATTACCTTAAAATCATGCATGATATCAGCAATTTGGGTAAAACTTAGAAAAATTAGAAAACTAATTATAAAAGACTAAACAACAGTAAACCACCAAAAACAAGAGGCGACATGTTTAATAGCAGATTCACAATCACGTAAACAAGTATTTTTACCCTGATTCCGCGCCATAGCCACACATATATATTATATCGTCGCTGGGCTTCTAAAATGTCGTATATGACTTTTTTGGCTAAAAATACTTTTTGACACCAATGGTCTGGGCGGGAGGAAATCTTTGGTATTACAAAATAGCATACAGTTAGACCAATCAAAATGTGTGAAATAAGACATATTACAAAATTGCCAATGTCAGTTGTTTGTAAAGTTTGCTTCCAAAATGTTGTATGAAAACTTGAAAATCATTGTAGAATGGCTTTGGGAAAACAATAAGTGTACATTTCTTTATTTCTGTGAAAATAATTTAAGTTCTTGGATAATCCTGAAATGTCAAAGTTTTTATTTCACTGCTATTTACAAAAATGTTCAAGTTCACATACGACATTTTGGAAGCATGCATTTTGTCAAAATTTTCAAAGCCTGCTTGTGAGATATTTTTTTCTTGAAAATTTTGTAATTTACAACATTTTAGAAGCCCAGCGACGATATACTATTTAAAGGCTGTAACAGTTAAACATAAACTTCATGATCATCTATCTAAGAGAGGGTAAAAAAATTCTAAACTTTTTTTCATATAATAATGTAAAAACAATTATTCTTTTTTTTTAGGCTTGTCAAATATGTTTTTTGGTGTATGATCAGATCCTGTATATACTATAGTATAGATCTAACAAACTGTTAAAAGAAAAGAAAAGTTCGTTTTATGTAAATATAAATGTATATGGATACATTGAGCTATTCAAAGACAATTTCCAAACATGTTTACAAAATTTATCATTTACTATATATATTAAGGATGTTTGCTTGTCATGTTTTGTTATTTTTGTCAGATTATCGGAATTCTCAGGTTTTATTCATTTATAAATGTCTTTAAAAAATTTCCCCAATTGACCCCCATTTTCTTTCTATAAATCTTTTAGATGTTAAATTATATGCCATCTGTCATGTCTGTGAAAGTCTTATAAAATCTTTGTTATTTTTTAAATAGTTTTTTAGAACTTAAATTGTCAATGATAAAGCTATAAAAAATCAAAGATATCAGGAAAACAAGCACATTGGCCTATATATTTTTATTGCTCTTTTGGTTCCTTTATTAATCACCTATCGATATAATACTAATGTTAAGAAAAGCTTGTTATTTTGAAACTGAGTAGGGAACTTCCATAAATTAAAATATATTTGGTGTGTCAGATGATTTGCATGTCTGTTCGGCAGAATTAATTTGACCTTGGTCTGTCTTCAGCCATTAACTTTCTAGAGTGTCCTTTGTTTGATAAGCACGTATACCAAGGTGAGCGAGACACAAGTTCTCTAGTTTTTATTAACTATACAGTTTTTCCTTATCTATTGTCTTCGTGCTGGCTACTATCATGTCTCATATTTATGGTTCATTTAATTTGTCAATACTAATTTTATGTGTGGTTTGGTTGGTTTCTCAAATAGTGCATTACTGTAAGCAATAGATCATCTGTGTATATGGTGTATATTATGTTTGTAGGATGAATATGTCTGTCTGTTAGGTTTTATCTGACCCTCAAACTTTATCATGGTTCATAGGACAATGTTAATTTTTTTTAGGTATGGTCTATTTTTCAGATACTACTACATTTGTACTATAAACAATTAGATCAAATATATGTATTGTATGGAATATTGTAAGGTGTACCTGTGTCATCTGACCTTGACCTCATTCTCGGTTCATTGATCAGTGTTAGTTTTCATGGTTATGTCTGTTTCCCAGATACTATAATCAATATATCAACCATATGTGTAGCTAGGAATGATTGCATGGTGTAGGTTTTGTCTGCAGTGTTCATCTGACCAGAACCTCATTTTTAGCTCACCTGTCCCTTGGCCCAGTGAGCTTTTCTTATCACTTTGCGTCCGTCATTGTTAACTTTTACAAAAATCTTAACCTCTGAAATTACTAGGCAAAATTAAAGCAAACTTGGCCAGACTCATCATTGGGGTATCTAGTTTCAAAAATGTGTCCCGTGACCCAGCCAACCAACCAAGATGGCCACTATGGCTAAAAATAGAACATAGGGGTAAAATGTAGATTTTGACTCTCAAAGCATTTAGAGCATATCTGACATTGGGTAAAATTGTTTATCAAGTCAAGATCTACCTGCCCTGAAATGTTCAGATGAATAGAACAACCAGCTGTTGGGTTGCTGCCCCTGAATTGGTAATTTTAAGAAATTTTGCAGCTTTTGGTTGTTATCTTGAATATTATTATAGGTAGAGATAAGCTGTAAACAGCAATAATGTACAGTAGAGTAAGGCCTTTACATAAGTCAAATGAATAAAATGGTCAACTGACCCCTTAGGCCTTAAGGAGTTATTGCCCTTTATAGACATTTTTTTTAAATTTTAACAAATTTTGTAAATTTTGTAAATTTTTACAAAATATTTTTAACTACTGAGCTAAGTTCATTATAGATAGATATAATTGTAAGCAGCAACAATGTTCAGTATAGTTAGATCTACAAATACATAACCATCACCAAAACACAATTTTGTCATGAATCCATCTGTGTCCTTCATTTATGATATGCACATAGACCACGGTGAGCGACACAGCCTCTAGTTATGATACATACCAATAAGTCAATGAACAGTTTTCTAGCTTGTATACAAATTAGATTAGATGTAGTACGATTGCCACTGAGACAACTCACCACAAGAGACTGTACAGCCTTCAAGAATCACCAATGGTCAGTTACTCAGATATGATATTAACAATAGGCTATATTTGGTGTATTGTGTGATAGTGATTCACTGATACATGTATATCAGACTTTTTAGTTTTTGAGATTAGTAAAGCAGACTTGTGTTTATAAAAAGGACATATCTCCATTCCTGACAAACATCTACATATATTCATGCTGGTATTTGAATAAAAATTATGTTTAAGTATACTTTGCCATGTTTGCTATTCCATTAAAAAAATGGTTTCCCAATCAAAATACATTTTCTTTTGTTTTTACATTACAGCTGCTGTAGAAAATTTTGGATGACCTTGGAATCTTACAAGGAGAAGTGCAAGTAAATGAAGGAATTCATGTGCAAAAATTATAATATTGTAAACAGGAGAACAGTTTAAATAATAGTAACAGTTAAACAGTTTTGTGAGACCAAGAGCAAGGCAGAGTAAACTTGGAGTGTATATATGTCAACCACAAGTACATTTAAATACCACATAATGCTAATGAAATAAGAACTATGGTACACACATTTTGTATGATTGTGAATATCGGGTCCCAAAAAAATGTAGTTGTTAAATAAATAAAATTGAATTAACCAAATTTGTAGCGTTTATATGACCATCATATTTTGAGGTCTTTTTGCAAATTCTATCATAGAACCAACCAACCAACAATCAATTCATTCAAATCATAATTGTAGTGAACAAAATTTCCATTGACCAACAGAAAAAGATGATGTCTAATCCTTAATACATGCACCTTTTCTTCTTCATATTGGCTTGAGTATAACCAATTCTTTTCAGTAGATTATATTCTGAGTATAACATAAATATAAAAAAGGAGATATTCCCTTTAAAACAGAATGTAATTAAAACGTTTCACTGACTTTACAGAGTTATCTCCCTGTAGTGTTAGATACCACCTTAAACCAGCATAAAGACCAAAAGACATCTTTAACATGTTTAAGGCAAATATTCAATTCTAAATGCTAATTAATAATCTTTCTCATGAGGGTTTTTTCATGGATGTAGATCATTTGTATAGGCTGTCATAAAATATTGTGCTTCAATTCTAATTGTAAGATAGCGCACAGTAAATGTATGCCTTCCCAAAAACAGTTCTGGAAGGGAGGCAAAGGTTGAAACGGACAGACAACACCATCATATTTAAATGTTGTCATTTTGATTTCCAACTAAATGCTACAAGGATATACTCATTGATTTATATACATACATGAAGATATGTAATAGAATCAAATTGTTAGTGTTTACTTAAGAAAAGACAAATATCTATGGTTTATCCATTTATACCAACCAGAAAAAAACTCCAAAAAATCATAATGTATTTGGAATTTTTTTGGATGTTGTGCACAACAAAAAATGTTAAACAGAGATGTGTTACCTCATACAAAAAAAAAATTCATTAAACTGTTGTAGATGCAAAAAAAACAAGAACATACATAGTATGGGTGCTGTGGAAAAAAACCTCATGTAAAACAGGTTTTGAAGACTACAAAAACATGTATAAATAGTTGTTGCGGAGAAAGAAAAACATAGGTAAAACAGGTGTTGGAGGACAAAACAAAATACGTAAAACGGGTGTTGAGGACATAAAAAACATACGTAAAACGGGTGTTGAGGATCCCAAAAACATACGTAAATAAAGGCAACAGTAGTATACCGCTGTTCAAAACTCATAAATCTATGGACAAAAAACAAAATCGGGGTAACAAACTAAAACTGAGGGAAACGCATTAAATATTAGAGGAGAACAACGACACAACATTAAAATGTAACACACACAGCAACGGACTAAGCATTAGACAACATCCGATGAGAATAACCAATATAACATCAAAACCAAATACATGAATTTGGGATAGAAAAGTACCGTGACACGTCTTATAGTAATGTGAATTCACACTCAAAAATAGGAGAAAACAAACGACACAACGGAAACACAACGTAAAAATGTTACACACACAGAAACGAACTATGATATAACAATGGCCATTTTCCTGACTTGGTACAGGACATTTTTAAAGAAAAAAATGGTGGGTTGAACCTGGTTTTGTGGCATGCCAAACCTCGCACTTTGATGGCATTGTTAAATATAACATTAAAATGACAACATAATAATACGGAGAAAGAAAAACATACGTAAAACATACGTAAAACAGGTGTTGGAGTACAATAATACAGGACTACAATACAAATAGATAGCAGAACGTATTAGGCATAGAAACACATGAATAATAGATAACAAAAGGCATCAGGTTTAAAATTCATTACGTCAAAAACGCGCCTCGTCCAAACAAGACTTACCAGTGACGCCCAGATATAAAGGTTCGAAAGTCAAAAAAAGGGGGACAAAGTAGTACATCTCTGAGGATCAAAAGTTGAAAAAGGTTGTGCCAAAACAGGTGTTGAGGACCAAAAAACCATATGAAAAACGCATGACTTAACGGGCGTTTAACATGCGTTTACTCGTAAAACGGACGTAATACGTAATAATTTAACGCATGTTTTACGCTCACGCACGTATTACGTGCGTTTAACATACGTAATTCATACGTTTCAATCGGGCGTTTTACATGCGTGGTCCTCAATATGCGTTTTACGTACGTTTTATAACATGCGTAAATCGCCTGTTTTACGCATGAAAAACGGGTATGCAATTTTTGCTGTGTATCCGTCACATGGAAATCACTCAATAAAGGCAACAGTAGTATACCGCTTTTCGAAATTCATAAATCGATTGAGAAAAAAACAAAACAAATCCGGGTTAAAAACTAAACCTGAGGGAAACGCATCAAATATAAAAGAGGGACGAAAGATACCAAAGGGACAGTCAAACTCATAAATCGAAAATAAACTGACAACGCCATGGCTAGAAATTAAAAAGACAAACAGACAAACAATAGTACAAATGACACAACATAGAAAACTAAAGAATAAACAACACGAACCTCACCAAAAACTAGGGATGATCTCAGGTGCTCCGGAACGGTAAGCAGATCCTGCTCCACATGTGGCACCCGTCGTGTTGCTTATTTGATAACAAATCTGGTAAATAGTCTAATTCGGTAGGTCACGTTCATGAAAGGGAAGGGATTGTAGTTACGACTTAAGGAACATATCTGATATCATTTGTGAAACGGTTATTCCATAACGGTCAACAACTCGTGATGGCGTCCGTAAAATTTACGAAGGGATGGCTTCATCATTATAAGAGGAGAACTACGACACAACATACACACAATATTAAAACGTAACACACACAGAAATGAAATATAATATAACAATTTGACTGGCTAGTGATTACAGTAGTAACTACTTAGACAACTCGGCAACCGAGGTGCCTTATTTCGCAAACAAATGAACTGATGAAAAATCTTTCTTAATTTAATTTTTATAAATAGTGTGTCATACATGGGATACCAATATGATAATAAATTAGTCATATAAGTTATGGACTTCAGTCCACATGTTCGTACGATTTTGTTTTCGATTACATTATTAGGAAGGCAATCTATAACAAAACATAAATCCATGTAAAAGTTTGAGTGAACATATTTAATTTGAGTACACATTTCACCCCTTTCTTTGGCATATAATAATGATATGAGGTACCTTTATTGGCATGTCACTTGTTTCTTTGACATACCACAATGTGATTAGTTACATTTATTGTATCGTCAACTGTTTCTCTGACCTTCAGTGATGTGACTAGTAACCTGTAACCTGTTTATCTTACCTACCACGATGTGATTAGCTACCTTAGTGTCATGTCGCCTCTTTCTCTGACCTACCACGATGTGATAAGTTACCTTTATTATCATTTAACCTGTTTCTCTGACCTACCACAATGTGATAAGTTACCTTTATTATCATTTAACCTGTTTCTCTGATCTACCATGATGTGATAAGTTACCTTTAATATCATTTAACCTGTTTCTCTGACCTACCACGATGTGATTAGTTACCTTTATTGTCATGTCATCTGTTTATCATACCTACCACGATGTGATAATTTACCTGTATTGCCATGTCGCCTTTTTCTCTGACCTACCACGGTGTGATAAGGTACCTTTATTGCCATGTCGCCTTTTTGCTGACCTACCATGATGAGATAATTTACCTGTATTGCCATGTCGCCTTTTTCTCTGACCTACCACGATGGAATAAGGTACCTTTATTGCCATGTCGCCTTTTTCTCTGACCTACCACGATGTGATTAGTTACCTTTATTGTCATGTCGTTTTTTTTCTCTGACCTACCACGATGGAATGAGTGACCTTAATGTCATGTCACCTCTTTCTCTGACCTTCCAAGTTATGATAAGTTACAGTTATCGTCATGTCGCCTGTTTTTCTGATCTACAACAATAATACTAGTTACCTTTATTGTCATGTCACCTCTTTCTCTGATGAGAAACTCTGGATATGCTTCTAAAGCTTCTTTTGTAGCAGACGATATCTGAATCATACCAGCTGAAACATTATAAAAATCATATATTATTAATTATTTAATTCTTATGTAGATAGCAGGACAGTATAGTAACTAGTTATATACGGGTAATAATGTTCCGGTTTTGGTTTTTTTTCTAGTTTTGTTATGGTGGCTACTCTGTATATATAATTATCGCGAATGAAATAGCAGATACTCTGTAGCTCCTCGTGCATCTTTTGAAGACGTTTATGTCACAACCCATGGTATTTCTTATACACGTGTAGTATAGGAGTAATACCACCATTCATTTTCCAATATTTGTCTTTGTTAAATATGAATTAAAAAAGAAAATTCCTATTAACGATGTTTTATCCTATCCAGAACTGCACACAAAATTCCCTAAATGATAATAACCATCACTGGAAGTTAACCAATCAAATTGTCACGCTTATTTGCCTTGGACACAAGCTTTAACAAGCATGTGAACTCAAGTTTTCCAAATTTTCTATTGAAAAAAAAACAAATAAAAAAGACTGGAGATTTGACACAACCATGTTTTGCTGGATGTGACGTATTGATATGGTGTCACACCGTTTACATTTTGTTAAAATATTTTTTTGTTGTTTTTGTTTTTGTTTTAAGGGAAACATTTTATGCAACATTTATCGTTCTGTTACATCATTGATTCAGGTTGTAGAGGGTTGAGCCCTCGTATACACGTTAAAGTCCGCCACATTATTTATGTGGGACTCATATATCAGGAGTTTGTTAGTCAGTTATAATTGTTGTTTATTGTTTGTAATATCTGGTCTTCGTTTTCTGCATGTTATACACCAGGCCGTTGGTTTTTGTTTCTATCCACATTATTTCACATTTTCTAATCAGAGGCCTATTACAGATTTGATTCACATTTCATAATGACGTGAGCTTCATAGCTCAATTGTAGGAAGTCTACGGTGTTTAAATCCACTTTCCTTAGACAAGTTGTACATTTGTCACATTGAAAATATTACAACATCTCTTTATTCTAAATTGTAATTTTGTGATTTAACTTAGTACATTTTGTGTCTTAAAACTAATTTATTTCATTGTTGTACTAAATAATTTACTTCTATATATTACATATAAAAAGAAGATGTGGTATGATGGTCAATAACAAATCTTCACAAAAGACCTAATGGCACACACATGAATAACTACAACTATATGCCATTATACGGCCTTCAACAATGACGAACGTCCATACCGAAAAGTCGGCTTTAAACGGACCCAACATGACAATGTAAAACAATTCCAACGAGAAACTAACGGTCTAAATTTTGTACAAAAAAATTAACGAAAAACAATGTATTACTGAGCAACACACGACCCCTACTGAATTACAGGCTCCCAACTTGGACAGGCGCATACATATTGTGATGGGCGTTTAGTTTTTAAATGTTATTGACATGTGTTTAAGATAAATAATAATATATTTTCAACATGGTAAACTGTTTCATTAAATATCTTTATGCTCACGTTTCCCAGACGATTCCATTCTCGATGCTACATTGACAGTGTCACCAAACAAACAGTACCGAGGCATCTTAGTACCTACTACTCCAGCTACAACTGGACCTAAAGACCAATAAATCGATATGAGACCATCATTCATGAGTTATTATCATTGATTTATCAGTTTGCAATTATACTCTATTCTCAATTTTTTAACACTCCATTATTTTCCTTTATCATGTAAACACTATCAAAGCCCGCGGTAATCATGACAACTGCATCTTGAATGAAAGTTTATAAGACACTTGTACATTTGTTGACCTTTTAGAAAATAAAATTGAGAATGGAATGGGGAATGTGTCAAAGAGACCACAATCCGACCAAAAAACATAAAACAGTCGAAGGCCACTAGTTGGTCTTCAATATATATATATATTTATATTTTTCATCAAATGTAAATTATAACTCTCAACTGTGAGATTTATTTGTTTCATTGGCTTTTATTATTATTGTTATTAATATCATGTTCATTAGGGAGCCTCGGTGGCCGATTTTCTTAGTGGTTGACCAACTGTATCATGAGCCAGTAAACACTGAGTTTGTGAGTTCGAAACTTGCACTGGGAAGATGCACTCGACACCAATATTAGTAAACTAGGATTGTCAGGTATTCTACCGAAGTCAAATGGTTTTCTCCGGACACTCTTGCTTCCTACACCAATCACTAATGGATCTCCCTGATATAGGATAATAGGGGTGATAGTGGCGTTAAAAACCAATCCATCAATTATCATGATTATTATTACCTGAATTGATACCTATTCTCACTTTCCATTTTTCCTGTGGTAAATGAGGAACTGTAGCTTCACTGACTGTACTCATGATCTCTAAAGACATTGATGCCACTTCTGTTGCATGTCTTGTTCTGTTCTTTGCAGCCACTGGTAAGCCCGAGGCAACCATGTAGGCATCGCCTGGAACAAATCAGCTGTACTAGACATATGACTAAAGCTAATCCGGAAAAAAATTAATAAGAGAACTTCATGATATTTCATGTCATACATCGGCTCTAAATCATCCTTAGGCACATTTTCAAAGACTTCAACTAATTTAGTACAAGGACAAAATCGTGAAAATATCAACAGAGACAAAACAAAATGAAACCAGATAAACTATATTGTTTTAATGCAATCAGTTTAATTATAACACATTGAATTTCCTAAATAGTAATAAGTCAACTGAAAGACATAGACCAGCAATTGACCACCTTAGTTTATGTGCCATTATGCGGAGAAAGTGTCTTAGTTCAACTTGACGTGACTGCATGTATATATATTCAACACACACAAAAAGGGTGCCCCTTTGAAACATGAATTTGACATCTGAATGGAAATTCAGTCATGAAACCCCGGCAATAGGGTCTCATTTGGTTCCTATGATAATGTCGTATATGAACGAACTATATGTTCCACTAGATGTTGATACACAAACAATTATTTAATATATTATGTATGAATTAATTTACTTTAGTCATGTGAAGTATACAGTGTTTCCCTTTGATGTCTGAAAATTCATATCTGAAAACATTTTTAATGGCAACTGAAAATTATGCTAAGGCAATTGGACACTAACGGTGTCATTGACTTTTTTGTGTATGGCTATTTGAAGTTATAAATTCCTCAATTTACGCAGTTGTATAAATTGCATGTATTCCATTTAACATGTTTTTCTATACATACCTATAGTTTCTACTTTATACACGTCGAAAGCCTCAAGTTTAGCGTCCATCATAATATATAATAGATTCAACATATAGATAACCTGCATTGGAGAACTTTTGGAACATATGTCAGTGAAACCAACAATATCAGAAAAATATACTGACACTGAATCATAATGCTCCGGAATTATCGTCATCTTTTTCATCATTCTCCTGGCTATGGATATGGGAAGCAGCTGATACAACAATTGTTCTGAACGTCTACGTTCCTTCTCAAGGTCATACGTTTTGTGCCTAAGTGAATTCGCGAATTGTTGAAGTTTGTTTGTGAGTCTGTATACGAGGATCACAGTTATTGGAAACAATAATATCGCACAAACCATTTTTATCACATTTATAATCAAATTTGTTTTTAACGACGTTACGTAGTCTTCCAGCATTTCTATTATTTCCTGAAATAAAAAAGATCATTGTATGTAAGCCTCGAATGTAACTCCACGATTAAGTCTGATCATCGGCTTTGTTGTTACATTTGTAACTTAATGGTGGGCACAGATGGAGCAGGATATGGTCACCCATCCGGACAAACAGAGATTTCTCCATGTTCGTTTTGGGTTTGTTTTGCTCAGTCTTTTGTGTTCTTTATTATGTTTAGTATACCGCTGTCTTTTGATCCTTTTTTTTAGTGTATTCAATGAAATTGTCAGGTTTTATTCCGACTAGCGATTTGTATATTCATTAGGTATATATATCTTTCTTCTCTTTTTTAATAAAAAATCATTAAAATCTCTAAACATTCCTGTAAATAAATTATTAAACTTTTCATGTCTAGTTCCCCCTTTCATGATTTTTTCTTTCTTTAAAAGTAATGTCTTTCATTTAAACGAAACATACAAACTCTGTCTTTCCATAATATTATCTACCTGCGATAAGATATCTTGTATTTCTTTCAGCAAATCTATATAACTAGTGATGTTATTGAACCATAAGATACTGGTTTCAACAGATCCATGAGTACAATTATTAGTCAATATGTCTGACCTCATGATGTTAATAACTGATTCTAGTTCACTTGAGGTATAACGACTATTTATTTGTTGTTGTACTGTGGTAGAATATTGCATACTTCTTTTTAAATAGCTTGCACCAAGTGTTGTTTTTTCTTTATACCACAAAAGTTCTGGTAATGCAACACTACCTGCAAATATTTTTTTAAAATTGGTTATGATGTCTATACATGTAGCTTGAAGTATCAATTAGATATATACAGAAAGGTTTTATTAAATATATATTTACATTCTATTCTATTCAATCTAATGGTATTAGACAATGTAGGGTAATTTTTAAAAACGGGTATGTTTACTAAATGCATACAAATACCTTTGTACATACATCTTGATCATTCAGTGATCACATGGCATAGTATCATGCAGATTCCATAAAAAACTACATATGTGTAAATAGGGAAAATTCTGAGATACCAATTAAGGTTAAATATCAGAAAAATCATTTGTCAATATATTATATATGACAAGTGTTTCGTGGTTGATGCACTGTCCTCTTGTATCCATCATAAGTCGTATTAAAGTGTAATGTAATATATGGCATTATCGCAATCTGTGATTCAAACGTCAAAGAAGCGTACAAAGATGATTTCGTACATATGTTCAGGTAAATTGAAAAACGTGAATACATAAACAAATTCATGAATCATTTACAACAGCATCTAATTAGGTTAACTTTGCTTTAAAAGGTCATTATAGCTACGATAAGATAAAACAATATGATGAATATACTTTTGAACTAGAAAACCTTGACAAATTCAATTGGACGTACGTTCCTTTTGTTCAGATATTCATGTTAGTTAATATCGGGTTATATGCCCATTGACAGTCTTTAGACACGCAATGTGGATGCAAAATCTTAAGTACATGTGTTGTGAATGCTTATTTTAAAATTTTGAATATCCCTCTGGTATCTTTCGTCCATCTATGCCAACTCTGATGTTAGGAGTTCGGGCTTTGACTCCGACATTGATTGGCGAAGATTGGATGTTTTCATTCCATGTCGGAATGAGACGCCTGCTTTCGTTATAGAATATTATCAAGATCACGACAAGGAAGTAAAACAACAACTATCAATCGGTCTTAGCTAACCATGGGGACTGTGCAGGTTTTATTTATTTTGAGGGTAGGGGTTTGAGGATCACGGGTAGTTTTGTGATAGAGGTCGGTGCAATGATTTTTATCCATCTGATGAGGACAATTCACATATACTTTATACTGTCTTTATTTGTTTTTTGACACATCTATCAAAACACTTCAACTGTTATTCTATACGACTTTACTATCAGTATTTGCTATACCAAGAAATAAACCATTTTGATTGATATACTAACATGACCTGATTATGAATGTAATGAGCTTTTATTTGACATTGGCTTATGTTTATGTCTGATTTTTACCAGAGATAATGTATCGTTGAAATCTGATTATTTTTTTCAATTAAGGCTAGGAAGGCGTGCCTTACATTTCAAGAGAACACTATTTACATTTCAAGAGTACACTATTTACATTTCAAGAGTACACTATTTACATTTCAAGAGTACAAATAGCTTTTAGAAGGTCGGTTAAAATATCAACAACCATATTTGTTTACTAGGCTGCCACAGGAACTGTAGACACATGTTCTAATTGGCTGCATCTTTTTTTATATATTATTTGGCATCTGTTAAATTTTATTTGAAATAAGGTTTTTGGTTTTTGGTATTGATTATTTGTCTGTTTGTCCTTGTTATGTTTAGTCAGGCGTTGTCAGTTTATTTTCGATTTATGAGTTTGACTGTCCCTCTGGTATCATTCGTCCCTCTTTTACAGAGAGCATATAACGTAGAACTTAGTCACTTTCAGTCGCCGTGCACCCATTTACAATGAAATGAACACAGTAAGGGTAGCAAGCTGTGAAAGGACATGACAAGGCACAATGTAAAGCGAATAAATGGAGATGGTCAGCCGCCTGATTTATTTCAGCTATACAAGGAATATAAGAACTTTAACTATCAAAGTTACATTTTTTTTAAATATAAAAATACTTGTGAACATACAGTACCACTAGTACTACTACTACTACTACTACTACTACTACTACTACTACTACTACTACTACTACTACTACTACTACTACTACTACTACTACTACTAATACTAATACTACTATTACTATTTCAACTACTAGGTTCGTAGATAAAGGCAAAATTTGTAAACAGGTGTTCAATAGTTATAAAGTGACTTAGAAAATTTTTATCCGGGTTACAAATCAAAACACACCAAATATAAGAGAAAAAAAAGGAATAATAAGTACAGGAACACTGAGGTTCAACAAAAACAAATGCACAATACAAATTGAAACGAAAATGTTGATAACATTTTAATATTCCTGACTTGGCACAAGTGACTTAATATGTTGCAGCCCAGTAGTCAGTACAGAAGTATTTTCTACTTCATGAATAGATTACCTTAGCTGTATTAAGAAAACGTTTAAGAAATTTTGGTCATCAATGCTCTTCAAATTCGTCATTTTAACTTTTTAGAATCGAACATAACTTATGAGAATTTTGAAGACAAAACGCGCGTTTGGTGTAAATACAAGATTTAATCCTGGTATCTATGAAGTGTGTATTTGGGTGGTGATATTACGAAAAGAAAGTCAGTTTTATTCGGTCAAATAAATTTATTTACAAAGAATGTTGCAGATGTATTTAACCTTGAACTTTTACAAAGATTGATACTATTTTGTCAAGTAAAGTGAAATGATCTTTGATGTTGACTTATCCATTTAGGGGTTTTTGGTTATTTATATTCAAAGAACAAGATCAATACCGTCATTTTTCTCTTTAACAATAGAGTTAACTTTGCGATCTATGGCTGCTTTGTCAGATTTAATCAACAGTTATGTTATGACAATATAAGATTGTTTAAACATGAAAAGAAATAATTTCCCATATGATTCTGCTACGGTTCATTTTGTCATGGACTTATATGTCAAATAAGCTGCGAAATTGTTCCTAAGTCTTATCGTTTGTGATACATTCATCAACTAAAAACTATCGATAAAAGGAGATAAAGTGTTGCAGTTTATCAATTTTTAAAGCAACCAACTTCACTGATATTAATATGGTTATAGAAATAATAAAATAAATACATTCCTTGTAGTTATTCACTATACTTTATTGCTTGATCAACAGTATAATTGTTGATATAAATCTTTAACCTCTAGACTTCAACAGAACGACTTCTAACAAAATAGTACTGAATATTAAAAGTAAATTTCCAGTACTACAGATTTTTAGTACAGAAATAGTACCTATGCAAAAGTAGCTGTGTATATTTGCTATGATCTATATGTTCGTTGTTTTCGTCTTTGATGTATATTTTTTCCATTGTTAATCGTACAAAATCTTTCTCTCATACTAATGTTATGATCTCTTGTATGACATATCAATCAAATAAAGCAACAACCACTGAACTCCGAACTTGAGATAGGTAAGGTTTAATCCTTTCAAACTAGACTTGGGGTCAGTTACATTGGAATTATTTAAACTACACATTACATTGCAAAAATGATCAATTACACTTATTACACGTTACACAGTTTTTGAAATGTAATTAATTAAATTACAATTACATTTCATCATGATTCTTTTTCTCAATATACGACATGTATATATAATACATGTGTAAAATCTTCATGTAAGCATAGGTTTAAGCATTGCATTTGATATTCATTAGTTATTTAATGTTTTGCTATTTAATCTAAATCTCTCCGGTCTTAAAACTTTGACAGCAATTCTAAAAATCGTCTTTCGAAAGGAGCTAATCTGGCAGATATTGCTTAATCAGACCATTGAAGTTCCATGATCAGAAGATCATCATATTGATAGGAGAAGGAATTTGTTCCTATTGACTTGCCAATACATCAAGGGGTATTTTAACATCTCAGAAATGAAGTCATTTTAATTAAACATAATAAAGAAATTATAAATAAATACAAACAAAAAACATTTTTCACTTTAAAAATATTAAAAAGTGTGCCTGTCACAATATTGAATTTTTCTGTTAGTTCATTATGTATATAATGTCTAAATATAAGCAATAGTTTGCTAATTAAATAAAATACATGTAATAGTGGTATTGCCACTGCACATTTTAATCGGATTAATTGCTGTTTGTTTTTATAGCTGTTAATTTTTATTTCTATAATCCTTTTGTGTATACAAATTTGACCAAATAATTGAGTGCATTGAATGTTAATTCTAAATGAACTGTATAAGAATGATTTTTCACAATCACACAGTTTTTTGTTTTTGTTTAACAAGGTGATTATATATAATTAATTATTTATTAATCTGTTTAGTTAATAGCTCTTTCTTAAAAACTGAGTAACACTATCACATGATCCTCACATTTTTTAAGACTATTTCAAAAAAATCTGTAGGTCAAATAAATAATATAAAAACTTCAGAATAAATTACAGACTTCATATATTAAAGACGTATGTGATATCAATATTTGAAAAAAATAAATATAGTTTTACAATTTATATTATTAAACACAAATCCTTATCTTTAACACCAAACAAGTACATGTAATTGAAATGTAATTCAAAAGTAATTGAACATTACATGCTTTTTTCAATGTTATTAATTAAATTACCATTCATGTAATTACAAAATGCTCAATTACACATTACATTCAATTACATGGAAAATTGTAATGCATTACACCTAATTACCATTACATTTTCAATTACCCCATCCCTGTTTCAAACCATTTTATTATGCACAGCATCAGAAAATACTGACACTTCGTGGTTTGTACGAGAGCTTTACAGCTAAGGAGCGTAAATAGCGAGACCATCTGTATGGTGTATAGCATATACAAATCACCATTTCTAAGACTCGTAGATGATTAATAATCGTTTGATCATGCTTAAGAATGGTTATTTAACAAGATCAAACGCTTTTTAGTTAATCAAAAAGATGAGTTTAGGACATGTCATTTCTACAATGGTAATTGTTATAAATAAGGTTAAGGTTTTATCTTGAACGCAGCTATATGATCTCAATACTGCATAAAAAGTTATTGATTTGACATTTACATTAATAGGTGTCTGCATTATATACATTTTAATGCTGGATCACTCACTCTTCTGGTTGAAATGCATTGATCTAGACATTTCAATTTTCAGAGATTAACCTGTGTAATTGACAAACATTATATACCTGTACTTTTTAAAAAGGTTAAAGCAGAATACATTAATTAGATGCACTGTAAAGTATTTGGTTGATTAGTACTGGTAAATGATCATGTAAATCAGTTATTTTACACAAAGTCATTTAAATTAGCTTAAAACTGTATGTGCATATTTAATGCAATATTTCATACAACATGCGTTCTAATGACTACTCAATTAATTAAACTTGATTTCAATTTTTATCATCTAAAAAAAAAAGGAATTTGATTCTAATTCAGTTGTTATGAAAGTTTAATTGACATATACTTTGATGTAATGTATTTCATATGAACTCATTTATTAAGAAACAGTTCACTCAACCAGTAATGGCTAACTAAGTGTTCACAGTTATTGGTGGTGTATCCATTGTTTTGGTAACATTGCTCTAGGGAAAGCACGACCTTAGTTTTTTTTTTCCAAAATAAAGGTATCTACAAATTGTAATGTTATAATTTCGAGAATGTTTTAACTTTCAAGAAATATGTGCATCTTAAAAGTTAGCGGTCGATTAAGAAATGTTTGTATAAATGAAAACATTTGGAATATTGCAATTACACCATAAATATATCCTCAGCTCATCTACCTTTCGCTAGCTTTGAAACTAAAGTAGTTTTATTGATTTGTAATGAATATGATATAATGTAATGTTTTTTTTATCATTTCCATGAAATCTGATGTGTATCTGATAGATATGTGATGTTAAATAACTTCAGTTTATGACAAACGGATGTCATTCTGAAAATTTTCTCATCAAATTCTACAGTAATATTTAGCTACTAACGCTACTTTTTTTTTTTTACAAATTGAGGGTGCAGTTATCACAATTAAACTGAGATTGAAAACGGGAAATGCTTAAAAGAGACAACAACCCAAGCACAAAGATACAAAAAAAAGAGTTCAAATTATTAAGCTCTCAAAATAAAAAAAAATAGTTAAAATTACTCATACAAGCAAAAGTATGTTGTCAAATCAAAAGAAGACTATACTGCAACTGTACTATAAAAGTGATAACGTTAGTGGGAACAAAGTATAACAAAGATATCATATTAAATTCTGAATAATTGTTTAATCATAGAACAGGCACTTTGGCCGATGCGGGCTTTATAAACAATTAAGTTCTGCATTATGATACCAACTAACTCATGTGTCATGCCACATTTATTTAATCGACTTAAATTTCATTCAATGATGCTTGAAAATATTTAACTTTTTTAGATAAGATGTAAACATGTGATATCATTACCTTTCGCATAATATACTCCACCCAATGCTCGTTCCAACCCAGCTTGTTCTTTACTTAACACAATCATATGGTACGCTACTAATGGTTGCCAGCTTGTTCCAGTTATATATTTTGCGTCTGTTATAACAGAACCTAACCAATCTAATATGATGTCATTATCATAAGAGTAAAATCTTATTACTTCACTCGAACTTTTGTTAAGGCTATCAAAAGTATTTCTATGTTCCTGTAGTCGTTGAAAATATGTACTTCTGGAACGGAAGTGTCCAGGGATAGACAACGATATCCATTCTTCTAGAGCGTTTAATGACATGTCTGTTATTGTCCGTTTGTTTTTTAGAACTGGTAGAATATCCATCCTTCCTGAAGAAACATACATGGTTGTGATTCCCCTTTCAATTTGTAAATTGTGGACGAGAAGTCCAATTTCTACACTAAATTTTATATCTGCTTCCACTTTGTTTTGTGTCACAACATGATTATTATCATAAGCAATAGTTATACCTCCTTGAATTACTAGAACAATAATAGGTATGATAGTCAATACTAATATTTTAACGAGTATGATATTTTGTCCACGTGTAGTCGAAAGATTTGAGTTGCAAGTGCAACAGCTCTTAAATGGAACAAATAAATCTGGTTGATCCATATTTATTTCGCAATACAAATACTAAGTTCGTAAAATATTCTTCGAATTATGCTGTGTAAAGGTTGCGATCTGTAATGTAATGAAAACGCTACTGTCGATATGTAAAAATATTGATGAAAATTAAGATCTTTCAGGAATATTTTTTTCTACTGTTTTTTTCAATCTGCGCGAACAATATCACAAAATAAATATTGTCTAACTTATATTTCATCAATCTTGTGCTGCAAAGTTAAGTTGATGTAGAAAAGATTAAAGGACTGTATTGATTATAAAGTATTTCATGACAGTCCTGATTGGCTGAAAGGTATCTGGTGTAGGAATATGGTTAATTATCTCGATTCCTCTTAAGCATTGCATTTTTTGTTAAGAAGTATTGTGTTTCCAATGGATTTAGATAAAGTTTATAGCGTTTGAAAGCTCATTATCATCGAGATTTTTTTTTATTTTTATTATTTTTTGGTTACATTATATCTTTGATGAGAGCACATCTTACGCAAAACAACTTTACAAAACTCTTTTTCATTTTTAAAAATTGAATAGATCGTTTTAACAAAGTTTGCCGTTCAACATGTGAATTGGTTACGTCGAGTTACATGTATACAGGAAAACCTGCAAGTGGCAAAGCCCTAGGTATTCTCTTCTCATGAAAAGGTAAAACTATAAAATCTCAAGATTGGAACCGGCAAGTTCCTTAATCAAAAATGGAAACACAAAAGCTTTAACACAATAAACGATACAGGCATATTCTTACGTAAAACCGGTAAAATTAATCTAGTTTAGCATAGCATAGCATAGCATTCCCACTTTGTGACATTTGTCCATTTTGGATTATATGATATAGTACTCAATAACAAGTATGTTCTTCATGTTAAACGTAAGTATATCAAACAGTCATTAATTATTAATAATACCTATTATCAGAATTTTATATCTTAATTGACTTTAAGATATTTAAATATCAATGAATTATATGTTATATAAGCACTGCAACGCAGAACTAGATATTTCATAATGCATGTATACCCAAAGTGTATGCATACGTTCCGAATATGTCTTAAATACTGGTTTTGAATATGACTAATGCGAGATACCAATATTGCAGCATTTTATATGAATAATAATTAATATTATCACCAAAATATATTTTTTTTATTTAAGCAGAAAACGCCTTTTTGATTTATCAACATTGTTATGATTGAGAAAAGAAATAAACTATTTTTGTAAATTTGGCCAAATAATATTGCTTTTTAAATTTGTATATTTAGGTCTTTCCACCTTCCCGTGGAAAGACCTATTGATTTTGTTCTGATTATTATTAGATCTATCCACCTTTCCGTGGAAAGACCTATAGGTTTTATTCTGATTATTATTATTAGGTCTTTCCACCTTTCCGTGGAAAGACCTATAGGTTTTGTTCTGATAATTAGGTCTTTCCACCTTTCCGTGGAAAGAACTATAGGTTTTGTTCTGGTTATTATAATTTTTTTTTCTTCCGCCTAATTATTTTCTTGCGTAGTATTGATGTTTCAAAAGATGTCGCTTAGATATTTGGAATATGACATCGTATAGTTTAGACGCTTTAAAAATTTACAACTGCGTCACAAAATACTTTACGTTGTAAGAGTTATCTCCCCAAACACTGTTTTTCTTGTGGCCACTACTCCTTCGCAACCGTTAAAGATTACGACAAATTTATTTTACCAAATTGCTTGTTACATCTTCAGGATTAGGTTATTCATTTGGACCGAAGCTTTACGGAGACTCCATATGAGAGTTATTCCCCCTTTTCCATTTAATTAAGTGATATGCATTTCTAAATGATAAACCATAAGTGATAAAGACATAGGGTCTTTAGATTTGAGGTCCTTGGTCCAAAAAAATTAAAATGATGTCAAGGTCAAAGGTCAAGGTCATATTCAAAATTTTGATTTTGGCTTATTTTCATTTATTTTCAAATACCTTATGACATATCGACAAATAATTTTTCATAAATTGTTAGTTGCGACATGTCCTTACTTGTATATTTTGGTTGAAAGGGTGTGCAGACAATAAATGGGAGTTTTTGCCCATCTTCCATTTAGAATTACGCGTAAAGTGATATTACTCATTAACCAAACATATTAAAGACCTAGGGTCTTTTGATTTCAGGTCCTTGGTTTGTGACCTTGAAATTGAGGTCAAGGTTCTAGATTTTGATCTTTGCTTTGAATTCATATAAATACATCATAAAGCCATAGGAACTAACATTTTAAACTGATTTTTCATATTCCAATATCAAAATATATCTTTATTAGTGGAAAGACCTACAATTGTTCTCTGAACAATTGGTTTTAAATTATTATTATTTTTTTTTTCTTCCGCCTAATTTTTTTCTTGGGTAATATTGATGTTTCAAAAGATGTTGATTAGATATTTGGAATATGATATCATAAAGTTTATACGCTTTTAATAATGACAACGGCGTAACCAAATACTTTACGTTGTAAGAGTTATCTCCCCAAACATTGTTTTTTTTTGTGGCCACTACTCCTTTGCAACCGTAAAAGATTACGACAAAATTATTTTACCAAATTGCTCGTTACATCTTCAGGATTAGGATTTTAATTTTGACCGAAGCTATCCAGAGACTCCATTTGAGAGTTATTCCCCCTTATGTATTTGATATAGGTGATATGCGTTTCTAACTGGTAAACCATAAGTGATAGAGACCTAGGGTCTCTTGATTTGAGATCCTTGGTCAACAAAAATGAAAATAAGGTCAAGGTCAAAGGTCAAGGTCATATTCTAAAATTTGATTTTGGCTTATTACCACTTATTTTCAAATACTGTATGACATATCGACAAATATTTTTTCCTAAATTGTTAGTTGCGACATTTCCTTACTTGTATATTTTGGTTGAAAGGGTGTGCATACAATAAATTGGAGTTTTTGTCCATCTTACATTTAGAATTACGCGTAAAGTGATATTACTCATTAACCAAACATATTAAAGACCTAGGGTCTTATGATTTAAGGTCCTTGGTTTGTGACCTTGAAATTTAGGTCAAGGTCATAGGTTAAAAGGACGTTCTAGATTTTGACCTTTGCTTTAAATTCATATGAATACATTATAAAACCATAGGAACTAACATTTTAAACTGATTTTTCATATTTCAATATCAAAATAGACCTTTACTAGTGGAAAGACCTTCAATTGTTCTCTGAACAATTGGTTTTTAATTTGTTTCTGTTTTCCTTGTTTTCTATGAAATGTTCTTTGTATATTAGGAATGGAAAAGAATCGGCACACTCAACTACAACAATTAACGATTTGATTGACAAACGTTCTGTCCGAAACTTAATAGCGTGGTAATGTTTTATTTGTATTGTATTGTTTGTTTGTTGTAGTTATTAGAAAATGTGGTATGAGTACCAATGAGACAACTGTATCAACTATATTCCAAAAGGTAAATCACAAAAAGACAGAACTCCAAGAAAAATTCAATGGAAAGTCCCTAATCACAAGGCAAAATCAAAAGACAAAACCCTTCAAAAACTATTGAGGAAGAGGTGGAATCATGCGAAGGACCTGTATCAGTACAGGAATGTCTATCTTCTCTTAAACATATGAAGAACTCTAAATCACCTGGTACCCAGTCAACAGACTAACAGTGGGCCAACGTTGGCAAATTGTCGGCCCGTTGGTCGACCGTTGGTGTTGGCTGCACAACATTGGCCCAACGTTGGCAAATTGTCGTTCCGTTGGTCGCAAGTTTATGTTAGCTGTACAACATTGGCCCAACGTTGGCAAATTGTCGGTACGTTGGTCGCAAGTTGGGATTGGCTGCACAACATTGGACCAACGTTGGTCTGTTGTTGTAAATCCGTATCATTATCTCATGTTGGTTATGAAAAATCGGGCAAATGTTGGCATTATGTTAGTAGCAACATAGGGCCGATATGAAATTTTGTTTATAAAAATTGATTATGAAAAATTTTACGCTTTATTTCTCTTGGGAGGCGGATAATTTCGATTGCTGCATGCTTTATGAAAAGTTAATGTTATACCGAAAGTGTTCAACTGAAATTACATTTACAACTCTATGTTGGGCCAATGCTGGGCCAACGTTGATCATATATTATACTATATATATATATATAAGCCAGATAAAATTTATACTGGAATATCATTACTGTAATAAAAAGAATGTATATCGTAAACATAGATTGCCTGGTTAAAAGTTTAAATTTATTGCAATCATTATTTATAATAACTTTATTCATTAAAATTTGTGAAACATAATGATTTAGCAATTATATGCAGAGTGAAGTTTGCTACAGCCAATCTGTTATTCAAGCTTATTCTGATAAGGTTGACCATATGTTCGACAAATTTCAAAGACAGCTGCTATGGTAATTAAGTTTATAAGAAATCTGAATGTAATTGGATGGTCACTTTTGTGGTTATTTCCTGTTGTGTATTTGTAAGAAAGCAGTAAAACGAAGAAAACAAAAGAGAAAATCATACCATCTGAGGTTCAAAGAGAAAGAAAGTAACATGTAAGTTGTAACTTTAAAAAATCTGATGTATATATACGATAAATAATGACAATTACAATATGTATTTTTTTAATCTGAGGGATGTTGTTAAAAATTAAAACATATATCAATTTCTATCCGATGATTTTATAATGTTGATCTTGAAGTTTATACGTTTCGGGAGAAATATTTTCTTGATTTTAAATCATTTCAATCCTATTAATCATAATGAAATATTTGCCAATGAACATTAGTATCTTCAAACAAATTGTAAATTACCAATATTTTAATAGTTTTTTTTCTAAAATCTATATCCATGATAACGATAACGTTTATGACCATTACTGAAGTTAATGGAAAAATTTGTCTTAAGATGTACCTTATTCCATAATGTTTCAGAAATGTGGTATAATGATTTCTACTTCAATGAAATATAAATGAATTTGTTAGTTTTATTGTATTTCTAAATCGCATGCAAACATATACGATATATTTGTGAAAACCTGATCATATACACACTTGCATGTATAACAGTGTATAAGATATCAAATAGAGTATTTTTTTTTTATCTTATTTAAAAATCTTATCTAAATTCATTGCAAGAATATGTTGTTATTTGCATATAATTATACGGACTCGGCTGAATTTAGTTTTTTTGTCCTCGGCAAAACTTTTGCAAAACAAAACCGGGAGGTGCGGTAAAAAAATATACCACACAGACGAATATTTTTAAAAGAAAAAGACTATAAATTAGTGTCTGAATTACTTGAAGTAGCTGTTTTACATTTTAATATAAATTTATAGGTCAGGTATTTGAGTACTACAGAAGACAAAATAACTCAATGTGCAAAAGGAAAAAAAAAGAGAACTAGGAATAATAAGAATTATTGACAACATCCTTGCTAGAAAATGCATGGGAATGGAGATGGGAAAAAATGCATTCTACCATTTGATAGCCCAGAATGAATAACTTTAAGAAAGTAAGTTAACATAATAGCCATCCTTTATACTACATCGGATTCGAATTTCACAGATATATATGCATAACATGTTTAATACTACCTTTAACATGTTTAATGCTAGTGTTTTTAGTTTTGACTATGTATTTATTTTTCAACTAGTTTTATTTATTTCCTGATACTTAGAAATTTTTTTGACAAAGTTTCCTGTAACTATTTCTACACTCAAGTGTCCTGCTTAACCTACCTAGCTTGGTGAAGTCTAGCTATTATGGTAAAGCATGCACTATGCTTTTTGCCTTGGTTTGTATAGGCTAGGGAAAATTGTTTAAAAAAAGTATTTTTCTAACTATTGTACAAAAATGTATAGTGCCAGGACACCAGAAACAATTACATTGTATTTTTTGATTTTTTTGATTTTTTAGGAGGATTTAACATTTTCAAAATATACATACATTGAGTACTCTTTTTATTCATTACTTTATTACAGAGTCAGTGAAATAACTTTTATGAAGATATGCTAAACTGGATAAAGGATTTAACATAAGACGGAACCAGAAATAGTGACAAAACAAAGTGTAGCAGAAAACAAAAGGAAAACTCTTGTGAATAAAAACCATGTTGGAATACATAACTAGAAAAATAGCTGTATGAAATGAATTATCAATGCCTTCATACAGAGCTTTAATATTTCTACATAAACTGTAATGATATTATGCAAACGGGATAAATTCATCATCATGAATAGACTTTATAATTTTCATTCTAGATCTGATTTAGCAACGTATAGATACAAAACAGATTTTTTTAAACTTTACTGTTTGTCTAGTAATAATAAATTATATTTAATCATACCTTTGTATTTTCATTATTTAAGAAAATTGGGTAACATTGATATGTTGATTGCATTCATTAAAATTTGGGTAAAATTCAGAAGTACAATTCCTGGAGAGACTGATTGGTTGTTGGTTACTGAAACATCCATTGGCAAATATTTCATGCATGTTCAGGAAGATGGAGAGAAAGTGGCAAAATACAAAATTTTCGGGTAGTATGTAAGACACAATATGGTATAGTGGATATGAAAAACGCAATAAGTGCAACATTTAAAAAAGTAATAGTTTCGCCATTTTGAACTGATGTAAAAAACCAGGAGTTATAATTTGCAGTTGTTGCCTGGAAGGGATTTTAGTTTCCTTCATATGAATAAAAAGGTTTTGAGGGAGATTCAGAATATATTTTTTAACTTCTTATAGAAAGGAAAACCTGATAAAGTGAAAAGGGCAGTGATAATGTCCGAACACTGTGATGGTGGTCTTAAGATGCCTAATATTTATTATTTTTGCTATGGTGTAAAAATGTCTTGGCTGTATAAATTATTAGATCCCCAAAATTACTCTCCTTGGAAAGTCTTGCTACTTAGTTGTATACAAAAATTTTGGGGGGAAAAGATTTTACACTTAAGTCAAGAAGGTGTACTTTATTTAGCAGAAAAAGTTAATCCATTTTGGCATGATATCCTGGTAAATTTTTCCAAGTTAAAAAATAAGCTTCAAGCTGAAAACAATACTGAAAATTTTACCCAGTTCATATGGCTGAATCCGAACATCAAAATGGATGGAAAGATGATTTTGAGGTTCAAATATGTTGAAAATAGTATATTCTTCATCAATGATCTGATGTCAGATAATAATACATTATTTTCATATGATGAATTTAAAAAAAAGTATGATATAAATACTAATTTTGTAGAATTTTATCGTATTTTAAGTGCGATTCCAAAGAGATGGAAAAGTATAGTAGAAGGTAGTTCAAAACTGGAAATTATTTAAAATAAATTAATAGATAAAGTTAAAAAGGAACCAAAATCTTGTAAATTTTTCTATACATTATTTTTGGAGGATAATAAAGTATTATCTTTATCTTCCCGTGAAAAATAGGAAAGAGATTTAAATATGCAGATTGAAGATTGGAATGCTATTTATTCCATGCCCTTCATTATAACCAGAAACTCTTTTTTGCAAAACTTTCAACTTAAGATTGTTCATAGGATTCTACCATGTAATTCATTTTTATTGAAATGTAAATTAAAAGAAACTGAACTTTGTAATTTTTGTTCAGAATTTAAAGAAAATATTTTTCACATTTTTTGGGAATGTAATGTATCACAAAACTTCTGGCTATCCGTTATAGATTGGATTAAAAATTATGGCATTCTCCTGCCTTTCAGTGCAAAAGAAGTCATGTTAGGTGTGTCTGAGGATTTTGTTAACAGTAAAACAGTTAACAATATTTTGTTGTTATTCAAATATTATATATACAAATGTAGATGTAAGAACATATCCCCAACAGAATATGGTGGGGTAGAATATTTAAAATATTGGATTAATATAGAAAAATACTCTGTATGTTTCTTAACCCCTGTACAAAAAGTAAAAATGGATCAGAAATGGCATATGTTAGAAGCAGCTTTTATTTAATTTATTTGATTAATTAACAAAACATTTTTGTAATATTTATATATATATCTTATTATATCCATATGACATAATTGATTTATCAAGTATTACTTTATTTGTAAAATGTGTATCGAATACTGTAGTATGTAATATCACATGTTTCATCATCAAAAATAAAATTATTACAAAAAAAAAACACTTCAAAAACGAAAAGACAACAACTGTCATATTCCTGACTTGGTACAGGCATTTTCAAATGTAGAAAATGGTGGATTGAATTGGTTTAATAGCTCTATTTGTCGTGGCTCAGTACTTATACATCCCGTTATTGTGTTATTGTACTATATATATATATATATATATGAAAAAGATTTGTATTCTTGTTTTTCGCTTTGGCTAATGTTTATATGCACGTAGATCCCTCCGTTTGCGGAGCAACCCACGAGAGCTGAGAGGATACAGTTGCATTCGTGTACACTCCCTATCGAGAAAAATCGAGATGTATCACTTACGTATTTACAGGTTTTTTTTAATATTTACATGGACAATCCTCACCCAACCCGAGGGAGTGTTAGGACACAGGACAGAATCTGTAATCATGATGTAGAAAGCCGAAGAACTCGGGGAAAACCATCCGGGAACAGACAAGAGACTTCAGCAGATTTGTCTCCAGGTCAGGGAGCAACTGATACCAACTGATGCCCTAAAGTACCAATTTTAATTTAAACTCCGGTCTGGGTACCAGAGATGTGTGTGAGAGGGTGAAAATCAACCTTCTGATGGTATTAGCACCCCATGTGAGAATCGAACTCAGAACCTGCAGCACTGAAGACATCTTTCTTCAAACCAGTAGACCACGAACTCACATGTTTTGCCTATATTGTTGTTAGCTTTACGTTTAAATTATCTTAATAGAAACGAGTAGTTACCTTCCACACAACAACATTGAGTTAAACCATTAACTGTACTGTGATCAAAACCCTTCATTTCTTGAGTAGCTTAATGTATCTTAACATTACCGTATGTTATTAGAAAAGATTTCGGTATGACAGCCTTTTATCATCAACTGTTTTAATCTCAGACTTATCAATCATGAAACGAGTACTGATATGAGCAAAAGTTAGTTTTAGCAGCATATTTTACGTGAATAATAACAAAACAAATATATTTACGTCATGATAATTTTCATCAACACAACTATTTTCAGTTTCAGCGTTTGAAAAAAGCAGATTATTTGATGTGTTGTTCAAGGACATTGCCAATATTCAATATTCTTTTAACTTATTTCAACTACTAATTCAGAAATACTTCCGTGCATTTATTATTACGATTTTGTCATTTTAGACCCAAATGCGATTTTTATTTTTACGATCTTCAGAGTCATTATCTAATATTTCGCTGACATTTTTAAATGCAAATAGTCGTGGAAAGTTAAAGACGACCTACAGAGTGTGTTTGCAAGCATTTCTTTAAATCAAAACGTGGATGGGTATGGTTCTCTCGTCGAAAATGCTCTTGCGATTGTTGAAGTTGAACATAAATAAACTGTTGTTGTCCCTGATTTAGTACACATGTCTTTTCTTTACTAATTCAATGTATTATTTAATATTTGTATAATTCGTTATTTTTAATCAGTGTCTTGCATCTAATTATCAGTAGCGCTCCAATAAAAATGTCAAAGTCAAATATGAAGTTAACTTAACTATACACTTTCATGACATCAGTCATTTTGGGATCTCAAAAGTCTAAGATTACATATGTGTTTATTGAACAATAACTGCAAGGACATCATGTATCTATTTCGCTATTCACGATACGATATTCCCGTGCTTGCATTTCCTATCATGATTTTCTTGATACAGGGTTGTTGCTCACAAAGAAGCTATTAAATCAAGAATTCCAAATAGTGAAGTTGAAATCATCTCTTCGTAAATTTTATGGACGCCATCCCGAGTTGGTTGACCGTATTGGAATAACCGCTTCACAAATGATATCGGATTATGCTCCTTACGTCGTAACTACAGTCCCCTTCCCTTTCATAAATGTAACCTATTGAATTAGAATATTTACCGGATTAGTTATCTCATAATCAACACTACGGTGCCAGATGTGCTTACCCTTCCGGGGCACATCCGATCACCCTTTATTTTTTTGGGGTTCCGTGTTGCTTATTTTTAAGTTCTCTAGGTTGTGTTATGTGTACTATTGTTTGTCTGTTTGTTCTTTTCATTTTTTTGCCATGGCGTTGTCAGCTTATTGTCGATTTATGAGTTTGACTGTCCATCTGGTATCTTTTGTCCCTCTTTTACATAATTATATGGATAGGTTATAAGTGAATTTGACTGCTTTGACACTGATTAATACCCGACACTTTGTCACTTTTTTGATAAATTATAGCTGACGGGATTTATCACAAACGATAGACGAAACAGAAAAATATATAGGTGCCTTTTTTTTAAACTATTTTAACATATGATTGCAAAAATAAACAAACAGTAAAAGATTCGTGTAGGAAATAATTTCTGTAAATGTTAAAGCAATTTATATTATTATACCATATCTGTTAATTCTGATCTTAAATCACATAAAGCAGCCATAGATCGCAAAATTAATTCCATTGTTAAAGAGAGAAAAAGCGGTAGTAATCCTAGAAATTAAAATGATTAATATCCATAATGTGTAAGTCAAGATCAAAGAACAGCCTACTTTACTTGAGAAAGTCAGTTCAATCCTTGCTAAATTCAAGCCTAAATAATCCATCAACTTACTTATAAATATATTATTTGACCGACTTTAATTTTTTTTTCTTACAATATCATATCACAACATACTCTGTCACTTTACAAGGCAATCAACAAAATGTAATGCTAATTACCATGAAACTCAGATCTAGCACGAACTTGTGCGGCATTATCATTACTATTCTGTTTAGTTATTCACCTTTATAACGTTATAACCTGTCATAAACACATTTTACATTTCTTTTTCTATGTGTGCTGACATCATAATTATGTATAGAAAACAAATCATGAAAACTACATATCTGGCTTTATATATAATGTTAATTGTGTGTATGCATTTGACATTAAATCCAATTGAAATGTGCTGTTAAGGAAACTGGGAATTCAAATGTTGATGTTTGTTTGCCGATGTAGCAATGTTCATGCAGACAGTTTTTGAAAATAAAATTATATTCATTCTTATTCATGTCTTGTTTTCAATTTTAAGAATCATAAATGCTCCGATCTTATTTTTAAACAGTAATAAATACGTTTGTCATTAACCATGAAAGATAAAGCAAAGGTGAACTGAAAATTCGACATTATTTTTTTTTCTAAAATGACCCGTTTATCAGTTTGGTTAAAGTTCTTGTTTAAACTAAAGAAAGATTCAGACAACGATAGATGCCAAGTGGTCATGTCAATAGTTCACATTTACCTTTGACCCAAACGTGGCTACAAGTGCAGATCAGGGATAGGAGGAGGGTGTCAAGATTTGTGAAATTTTATCTAAAAAGTTACTATTTTATTAATATATTTATTAAAGTTATTGGTCAAATGACTTTATAACGGTCAAGTGATTATTTACTATAAACACGTGTGTGTGTTTATATCAAACACATGGTTTGTGTTTATGTTCAATTTGATTGGATGGCATATACCCGTATTGCCTATTTTACGGTTATATGCCCTCATGATTTTCGAGAAAAGCATGAATAGGTATTACTTAAGGGGTTAGTTAGAGAAATTAAGTTTGATAAATTAAAGTTATTCGAAGTTTTCCTATAGTTCAACGTAGCAGCATTCGTTATTATGTGAACCCACCCACCCACCATTTTATGAGATGGTTATCGTGAATAGGAGTATATGCATATATTACATTATATTAATACAGGACAATAGACAAAAAATCCAAAATAAAGTGTACCAATAAGGCAAAAAGAAAACTTTAAGGAATAACGAATATCGATTTGCTAATAAAAAGAATAGCCAAACATGTCATAAACAATTAAGGAACAAAGAAATGACAAACCTCTGCTTTGAGTTTACACAGAATAATGGTCAAATGTAAAGAAAAAGCAACCACAAATTACAGAAATGAAAAGAATAGGATCAACAAAAAAAGAACAAATAATAGTAGGGTACTTTAATTATCATTATTGTTACTATAACAAGTAGTGGTAGCAGTAAATATAATGTAATTTGAGAAGTTTAGAGGATTAAATAAACTGCTGTATCAATTTATTATTTCAATCTAGATAGAAAAGATTAGACACTCTTTGTCACGCAGAATTTAGGTTGAAAGTGAACATCACATACAAATTTAGACGAAACAAAAAAGATTAGATTCTATAAAAACTCGATCGAACTGTAATTTGATTAATGCAATTGAGAACGTGAGGATAACCGTCATAAGTTCGAGAAAGTTAAATCTCTTGAAACTATTTTAAATGAAAGGCCAGGTGCTTTCTATCATTTTAAACCTCCAAATAGCCGCAAGCTTAGTTCAAAATAATGTTAAACATTAAAATCCAAATGAAAGACATAAAACCCATTGATTAAGTTATTATAATTAATAAATACCCATCTATAAACTAAACACGGTTAGTTATTGAATTGATGTTTCGTTTGCAGTCACACTAAATCATGTCGCAGCTGTCGTGTAAATAAAAAATGTTGTTGCTGTTTATAAAGTATGTGTACTCTTAGAAAACAAGACACGCCTTCTTGATCTTAATTAAACACATAATCGGATGTCAAAGAAACATTATCATTCAAAAGTACAGCAAAAATAAATAAAACTCATTATATTGATAATCATGTCACGTATGGCAAAAATATCAAAATGGTTTATTTCTTGGCACATAAAATATTGATTTGATTTAGTATCGTCGATTAAAGAAATCGATCGAAGTATTCTGTGATACATTTCAACGCCAAAAATAAAATAACAGCATATTAATATTATAATTGTTAGTAAATAAAGATCGAAATCGAACGCACATGTAATGGTTCATGTTTCGAAAGACACAACGTCAGTTGAACTTGTAAGTCCACGCGGCCATCATGGCCTCTGGCTGACTAAGATGAAAGGTTTCTTTTTTGTTATTCATTTACTAATCATTAACTATTTTTCTTTTAGTCAGGCATCTGATATTAAACCCGGTTACTGGTAGGATGCATGTTGATAATCTTTAATTTTCTCTTTTATATTCTGTTATTTGGTTTTTCTTTTTTTTTTTTTTTTTTTTTTTTTTGTTTCAAACCTTTGGCAAAAGGGTATCACATCGTACATGGGAAGTCCAAAAATGTAATCTTTGAATGGTGACACTCTTCAATAGTAGCCAATAAATTGTATTTCATGTCTATTTGTATCATATTTGAATGTAATCGTATTAAATAGTATCTGTTCTGATAAAATTTAAAAAAATGCATGTCATTTGATCAGTTAAGTGAATTCGTTGTAAAAAAAGATGTACGTGTATAGTTTATTTTAGGTACCATTGATAATTATTCAAAGTGAAAATGGAAACGGTGTCTTACGATACAATTAAATTTAACACAGGACAACTCAACATATCAGCTGTTATTACAACCATTAGTTGTTTGTTGTCAATACTTGGAGGATTGGTATTAATATGGTCATATTATGTTGTTCCATCTACACGTAATACTGTCCGTTTAATGTTAATAGCTCTAACTTAAGGATGTACTTAGGTGAGGTTTTGGAATTTGTGTCAAATGTTCAGACTCCCTGGTGTTTTTCCATACAATACAATGTAAAATATTTTGCCCAATAACACCCATTTATTTTTTTATACAAGACTTAATAGCTCATGAAAGGTCATTTACCAAAATTTTAGAAGATTCTTAATTTTCTTTATTTTGTTTTGAGAGCTAATAATACCAATGCAAATATGAGGTAAAAGTCTGAGTCAGCCTTTTCCCGCCATATTTTAAATCTCAAATATCTCGAAAAGGAGGTCCATGACCTATCAATATTTTTAGCTTATTTTTATCCTTAATTGATGCTCTACCGGCTTATAGTATCAATTTTAACTTCTTAATTTATTAATTTTCACCTAACCTCACCTAAGTACATCCTTAAGCAGATATATTGACTGCAGCATGCTACTTAATGGCGACTATAAGATGGCATTCGATTGGAATGCAGACTGGCAGCACTTGTGATTCCGAATCGGATATTTTCTGTAAGGCTCAATGTTTCACTACGACATTTTCGAGTATTGCTTCTTTTCTGTGGACATCATTTATTGCAGTTTACCTTTTAATCTGCGTTTGGTTTTCCGAGTTGTAGATTTGTCTGGTTTTGTAGCATGAACTTTGAATATAATTATTTGGAGGTTTAAAATATGACTATCATGTCAATTAGTTTAGCAGAGTTGATCTATTGTTTAATCTGTAAATGTTGTTTTTTTTTAACTAAATGCAATACGAGGTAACAGTATGTAAAAAGTAAAATCACAAATTTTAAAGAACTAAACTCCGAGGAAATTAAAACGGAAAGTCCCTAATCAAATTGAAAACCAAAAAGCTAAAACACACCAAACGAATTGATAACAACTGACACATAATTGATTTGGTACAGGCGTTTTCGAATGTAGACAACGGTTAATTGAACCTAATTTTATGGCCAGCTGAATCCCTAACTTGTATGACAGTCGCATCAAATCCCACCACAACGACAACGATGTGCGAAAAAACCAAATAGACACAACAAGAAAAAATGGCACACAGACCAAGCATCCCACCAAAAATAAAAGACAAGCATACACAAAATGTTTCACTATAGAACTATAACGGGGTGTATAAGTACAGAACTACGCCAAATTCCGCCATACGGACAACGATGCGCAACAGAACAAATAGACACAAAAAGGTAAAAATTGCACGCCAGTGAATCTTAATGACAAAAATACACATATTTACCATAGTTCAAAAACATAACGATGGGATGTTAAATATAAAGCCACGTCATATATATGTATCAAAGAAACACAAAAGTTATACAGAAAATGACAAAATAAAAGACAACCACACACACATGTTTTACAATATCATACTAACGGGATCTATATGTACAGATCTAGAGCCACGCCATATGTACCGCTGTAACACTAAAAGGCATATAGACAACCCACATCAGCAAAAATGAAAGAAAAGAATACGAGAATATCATAAACAATAACACGACAGGATGTACAAGTACCAACAGTTTCTAAATTACAATAAAAACAAACAAATATTAAACAAAGAAACACATAAAGGAATATATCAAATCAAACAACCTTATTCGTTGCTTTTTAAATTTGATTTACGTATGTCAAAGATACCAACCAATGGAAAATACTCGAAATAACTCACTGATACATTAACATGCAAGACAAGCTGCCCCGAAAAAGGAAAACGTCTAACAATAGTTATTATATACCCGCCCTCAACATCTCTACCCTGCTAAAGTGTAAATATAATAATTTCAAAACAATATGCATAACAAGTAGTCTGCACAATGTAAGTAAGGTCGAAATCTTGTAAATCATCCATAAATCCTTCCCTTCTTGTATTAATGTCATGGAGTACATGTATGACTATTGTTTTTTCTATTAATTACTCGTACACGATCCTGAATGAATTACAAAATACATGGTAAGTAAGATTGTATACGAGCTCTAACATAAGGTTGATTTCTATCTTAGGTAGTTCACTTAATACATGGTGTGTACAATATTTTTAACACAAGATAGGTTATACATGTACATGGTCATGATGGTGAGAACAGGTGTTTTAATGCACAGTAAGAAATATACATTGTGTAAGATTTTAAACATGATGTTTACAAAATGTTTACAAAATTGTGTATACACATTCCTTAATACTTCTGTCCTTTGTACAAGATATTTATTACAGGATCAGTAACATTTTATACCCCTTTTTTAAATTGATAACACACCTAGTCATTCTGGCATAACTCCTGAAAGGATTCCTGTGTCAGATTCTCTGTCTTTTTATAAGCTCGTTATTTGTCATGATATTTACATTATTTACATATTTTAAAAAGAGTGTCTTACAGCCTGTGTTAATAGAAAATATTGTTTTGGTCATGTTATGCATGTTTTCCTGACCTCTCCTACAAAAGTAGAGTGGTACGTCAAATTGTAATTTCCGTGAGAGTCATTTAGGCAAATTTGTCGAAAGATATAAGGATATGCACTGTTTATATCGGTGACATTTATCAATGACTGCATGGTGTTCAATATCAACTAGGCCTAGCAAGTTGGTGTTGCTATCTTTGAATTCAGTATACTTCAACATATTAAATGTTTTATTGTAAGGTAGATACTTTAGGTAGTTGTTTAATACATGTCTTATGGACTCACACAACCACAAACTTCAAAAACACAGTTCTGTTTTTTCTTCTTAAAAAATCTCAAAGATTGTTCGCACATCTTTTGTTAACCATTAAAGTATAGCTTGACTTTATATTTAGTATTCTATCTGTGATTTCCTCGTCTGATTTACTTTCGAAACACTTCTGCGTCTTTTTCGTCTCCATTTGTTTTTTTTTGTTATGAAAGGGGAGTAAACCTTACAAAACCTAAATGGTAACCAACCACATATGTTTAGGACACTATATCAATTATATATAGTCAGCACGTGTAGTTACTTAACCAATCATATCCCAATGAATATTTTCGAGATAAGATAAATATATATGCATATAAAACAGGAATATTGTCCTGTCTGATCCGTATATTATGTGACCTAATATCTTTAAAATTGATTTTATCTGTATGCAAAAATATATGTTGAAATTTTAAAAAATGAAGTTATCTGTTCATACATCTTGCAAACATGTGGCAATACAAAACACTAAACACTGAACACTGAACATGACAAACCCAAACTGCGATGATTTTTATCACAGAATAAAGCACTCTATGATATAATATTGAGTACTAAGTTTCACCCCTATAGTTATTCCTCAAGGAAGAATTCTCTATGTCCCAATAATTGGTACAAAGTATCAACGCCACAGTTATTATTTAAGAAATATACACTTCCGGACACACGATTTAGATGAGTTTTAGAGACACATTTATTCATCTCAGAATAAAACATAGAACAAAACACTTCGGGACAGAAAAGTGTGAAGACGTTTTTATTTCACAATATAGTGATTACATTTTATTGGTCGGATTATATTTGTTTTACAACGTGCCTTACAATATTTGTTTTACCGTGCCTTACAATATTGATTTTACAAGGTGTCTTGCAATATTTGTTTTACAGCGTGCCTTACAATATTTATTTTACAACGTGCCTTACAATATTTGTTTGTATAACGTGCCTTACAATATTTGTTTTACAACGTGTCTTACAATATTTGTTTTTACAACTTTCCTTACAATATTTGTTTTACAATGCGCCTTACAATATTTGTTTTACAACGTCTCTACAATATTGGTATTACAACGTGTCTTACAATATTTGTCTTACAAAGTGCATTACAATATTTGTATTACAACGTGCCTTACAATATTTGTATTACAACGTGCCTAACAATATTTATTTTACAACGTGTCTTACAATATTTGTTTTTATAACTTTCTTTACAATATTTGTTTTACAACGTGCCTTACAATATTTGTTTAACAACGTGCCTTACAATATTTGTCTTACAACGGGCCTAACAATATTTGTTTTACAACGTGCCTTACAATATTTGTTTCCCCACGTTCCTTACAATATTTGTTTTACAACGAGTATTACAATGTTTGTTTTACAACGTGCCTTACCATATTTGTTTTTATAACGTGCCTTACAATATTTTTTTTACAACGTGTCTTACAATATTGGTTTTTACAACGTGCCTTACAATATTTGTTTTAAAACGTGCCTACAATATTTGTTTTACAACGTGCCTTACCATATTGGTTTTTACAACGTGCCTTACAATATTTGTTTTAAAACGTGTCTTACAATATTGGTTTTTACAACGTGCCTTACAATATTTGTTTTAAAACGTGCCTACAATATTTTTATTACAACGTGCTTTACAATATTTGTTTTACAACGTGCCTTATAATATTTATTTTACAAAGTCTGATCCAATATTTGTTTGACAACGTTCCTTACAATATTTGTATTACTACGTGCCTTACAATATTTCATTTACAACGTGCCTTACAATATTTGTTTTACAACGTTGCTTACAATATTTGTATTACTACGTGCCTTACAATATTTGTTTTACACCGTGCCTTACAATATTTGTTTTACAACTTGCCTTACAATATTTGTATTACAACTTACCTTACAACATTTGTTTTACAACGTGCCTTACAATATTTGTTTTACAACGTGCCTTACAATGTTTGTTTTACAACGTGTCTTACAAGATTTGTTTTACAACGTGCTTTACAATATTTGTTTTACAACTTGCCTTACAATATTTCATTTACAACGTGCCTTACAATATTTGTTTTACAACGTGCCTTACCATATTTGTTTTTATAACGTGCCTTACAATATTTGTTTTACAACGTGTCTTACAATATTGGTTTTTACAACGTGCCTTACAATATTTGTTTTACACCGTGTCTTACAATATTTGTTTTACAACGTGCTTACAATATTTGTATTACAACGTGTCTTACAATATTAGTTTTACAACGTGCCTTACAATAATTGTTTTACAACGTGCCTTACAATATTTGTATTACAATGTGCCTTACAATATTTGTTTTACACCGTGCCTTACAATATTTGTTTTACAACGTGCCTTATAATATTTATTTTACAACGTGCCTTACAATATTTTTATTACAACGTGCTTTACAATATTTGTTTTACAACGTGCCTTACAATATTTGTTTTACAACGTGCCTTACAATATTTGTATTACAACTTACCTTACAACATTTGTTTTACAACGTGCCTTACAATATTTGTTTTAAAACGTGCCTTACAATGTTTGTTTTACAACGTGTCTTACAAGATTTGTTTGACAACGTGCTTTACAATATTTGTTTTACAACTTGTCTTACAATATTTCATTTACAACGTGCCTTACCATATTTGCATTACAACTTACCTTACAACATTTGTTTTACAACGTGCCTTACAATATTTGTATTACAACGTGTCTTAAAATGTTTGTTTTACAACGTGCCTTACAATAATTTTTTTACAACGTGCCTTACCATATTTGTTTTTATAACGTGCCTTACAATATTTGTTTTACAACGTGTCTTACAATATTGGTTTTTTCAACGTGCCTTACAATATTTCAAATCCTATTTATTAGAACCCAATCATAAAGGAAGAGACATAGAACCTAAAAATAAAATATAGAATAATATACAGCACAAAAACACAAAAATCAATTTGTTGGATATATCTTATTTAAATAACGATATTTTAATCGAACAGGGAAGTCCGTTTCCTGTAACCTTTGAATGGTGACACACACTTTAATAGTAACTAATAAACACTGCTACTTGTCTATTTGTATCTTTTTGCATAGTATCGTATTGAAGGATATCTTTTCTGATAAGATAAAAATGCATGTCAATTGATCAGTTAAGTGAATTCGTAGTGAATAAGATGTACGTGTGAATAAAGTTTATTTTAGTTACCGTTACAATTATCCGAAGCGAAAATGGAAACGGTGTCAAACGATACAATTAGATTCAACTCGATAGAACTCAACGTATCAGCTGTTATAACAACTATTAGTTCTTTGTTGTTAATATTTGGAGGTTTCGTATTAATTTGGTCATTCTATGTTGTGCCATCTACTCGCAATACTGTTCGGTTGATGTTAATTGCTTTAACATTAGCAGATATGATATCAGCATTAGGCTACTTTATGGCAAGTGTAAGATGGTTTTCTATTAGTGTGCAAAATAGCAGTAATGGTGTTCCCGAATCGGATGACTTCTGTAAAGCTCAAAGTTTTATAACGACGTTTTTGAGTATTGCGTCATTTCTGTGGACCTCATTCATTGCAACTTATCTTTTCATCTGCGTTTGGTTTTCTCGAGTTGTAGATTTATCTGGCGTAAAGTTTATATGTGTGCATGTGGTAGCTTGGGGAATACCAGGTATGTACTTTTCTGGCATATACATTTTAACGGTTAACCATTTAGATATTTCTGATCAAGAAACATGTTCAATTTTCATTGGTGTTCTTTTATATAGGTTAAAGCAGATTGATAATGAGGTCGCAATATCAATTTTATTCCAGTATATCTGAACACTCTACTTTGTAATGGATAATGAATAACTTAGACTCGGTACTCCGTTTATAATCAATTGCAAATAATGAATGACGTATTTGGCACAACTTTTGTGAATTTTGGATCCTCAATGCTCTTCAACATTGTACTTTATAACTATTTTGATCTGAGCGTCAGTGATGAGTCTTATGTGAACGAAACGGGCGTCTGGCGTATTAAACTATAATCCTTGTATCTTTGATAACTAACTATATGAACATTCTAAATTATGGTAAACACTATTAATAACTAATGCCTCTTTTCTTTGTTTTTCTGCTTGAATAATGTTTTAATAAAACACATTGGTGTTTAATTTGATACACATTTCAGGAATCATTACATCTGTAGCGTTAACAATGGGCGTTTTAGGACGAAACGAATCACTATTAGGAATAAATGGAGTGTGGTGCTGGCTAGCGGTATCGTCAAAAGATCACAACGGAATTATATGGATGATTATAGCGGGGAAAGGCTGGGAAATACTTACATATCTCATCACTGCCATACTTTATATCCTTCTAAAGGGCAAAGGATTTCTGAATGTAAAAAGTAAAAACACAAAAATACTGAACTCCGAGGAAAATTCAAAAAGGAAAATCAAAAATCAAAAGGCAAAATCAAAAGTCCAAACACATCAAACGAATGGATAACAACTGTCATATTCCTGACTTGGTACAGGCATTTTCTAATGTAGAAAATGGTGGATTGAACCTGGTTTTATAGCTAGCTAAACCTCTCACTTGTATGACAGTCGCATCAAATTCCATTACATTGTCAACGATGCATGAACAAAACAAACATACTCAAAGAGTAAAAATGTCAAAAATAGGGGTACAACAGTCAATATTGTGTTATCATCTTAATATCACTACATAAACAACAAATGTAACAAAGTAGCACAAAAAGGCATACATCAAATTTAACATTCTCATTTTGCTTTTCTTATACGGCTGAATTTATCTATGTAAAGTCTACCCATAAATGAAAGAAGGTTTTCATTACTGGTGTAAAATTGCGCGTTTGAAATTCGCACAGGTAGACATAAAAATAATTTTGTCGTATGACGGCATACATAAATGCTGACTCACGTAAAGTAGATATAACAAAAAACAGACTTACAGTAAAAATAATAAATAAAATAATGGTGTGGTTCAAAGTATGACGGGACACATAATAAGTACAGTTTCACGTCAAATACGGCTGAATTTATCTATGTAAAGTCTACCCATAAATGATAGAAGGTTTTCATTACTGGTGTAAAATTGCGCGTTTGAAATTCGCACAGGTAGACATAAAAATAATTTTGTCGTATGACGGCATACATAAATGCAACCTCACGTAAAGTAGATATAACAAAAACCAGATTTAACAGTAAAAGTAATAATAATAAATAAAATAATGGTGTGATTCAAAGTATGACGGGATACATAAGTACAGTTTCACGTCAAATGTATATCATAAAAAACAGACTAAACAGAAAAAGTAGTCTTGTTGAATAAAATAGTTTAGTCATTCATAGTATGTCAAGATCCTATAAGCCATATAGAAATAAACAACAGTTCTGTATAATGCAAAAAAAAATGAATTTGTGTTTTTGAAGCTTAGCAGTACTTTTAACATGGATTCATTAGAACGTGAGGTCTTTTTTACGGAAATAAAACGAATACAAAATTAAGGTATCATACCACATCTCATTATTTTCATCCAAACACTTCCAGGTTATCGAACATATATGGTGATCACCATAAATGTATATCAAAGTTATCAAAGGTACAAGGATTATAATTTAGAACGCCAGACGCGCGTTTCGTCTACATAAGACTCATCAGTGACGCTCATATCACAATATTTATAAAGTCAAACAGGTACAACGTTGAAGAGCATTGAGGATCCAAAATTCCAAAACATTTTGCCAAATACGGCTAGGGTAATCTATGGCTGAGATAACAAAATTCTTTGTTTTCGAAAAATGATATAATATAACTTTATGAAATAAACAGCCCCATAACAGGCTTGACAACTAGTGATTAAATATAACTATGAAAACCAAAATATGCCGTAAATAGATATAGGAAGATGTGGTGTGAGTGCAAATGAGACAACTCTCCATCCAAATAACAATTTATAAAAGTAAACCATTATAGGTCAATGTACGGCTTATATAGCACATTTATCACAAAAATACCACATTTTGATATGAACAAACAAAAATAAACAAAAAACTACTGAATTTGGAAAAACAGGTTTAGGGTGAATTAAAAATAGCTATTTGGTTTTGTTATTAAATATATTTAAAATCATTTGTAGGTTTCCGATGTGGACCACTTATCTTGTCAATGATTTTAATAGATTTTAGCAATCTGTAAAAATGTTAACGTTTGTGAAAATGTTTTTTTTAACTAAATGAAATAAGGGTAACAGTAAGAAAAATGGTCACTACTTACAATTATTTAAAAAAATACCAAACAATCAAAAATGCCCGAATGATCGCACCAACATAATTACATGCGAGACAAACTGCCTCTACAATAAAAAAAAACAACGTTCAGCAATAGTATACACCCGACCTCAGCATATCTACCATGCTAAAGCGTAATAATCAAGCATAATAATTTATTGTAATAAAAATTCATAATATCTAATAAAATTTGTAGATTTAGCTAACTAAGTCCTAATATTTGTAAAAAGTAACATTCGTTTATAGTGCAACATTGTTTTAACGTTAAATAAGCTACAATAAAAAATTGCTTGCTAGTCCCTCTCTGTGATTACCATTAGATAACTGTTTAAATTCCCAATCAATATAATATGAAGAGCAGATAATTACTTCGACTTCATGTATAGTCTTTTTCAAAATTGACGAACGGTTCTTTATATTGGTATGTAATCATTTTAAACGTTTCAAATTTATGAAATTATATTCGTACATCAATGTTTTTGATACACCAAAACAAATCGTATGCTTGCATCATCTTACCAAAATACAGATTTAATTAAGTCCTGAACATTTCGACATCTGTTTGTTTATTTTTATCAATACCGGTTTGAAGTACATGTTAAGATCCGACTAAATACCTATATACAGATACCCTCAGGTAAATATGCTAAATAATTGATCAGTAGGAAAAAAAGTTAGAAAAAGAATCAAATATTTATACTTCCAGAAAAACAGAAGACGGCAATTTCTATGGAATCAAATCAGTGCAGGACTTCGCAGAGAGGACGAATTATTTTGTTTTACCTGGTTGGTTCTGTATTGTCTTAGAATATGGGGAACTGTGCGATTCTTTCTAGACATTGCAAAGTTTAATAGTGGACATGTAGAAATTGCATTTCTTATGTTACAGTCATATGGTGATTGTGCGCAGGCTTTTTGGAACTTTATTTTATTTTGTGTTTGTGATCGAACTGTTCGTTCTTATATAATAAGCCGTTATCTAACTTGTGGCAACGCATCTACATTACGTAACACGCATGATGATATTCAACATATAGACAATGAAAATAGTCCATTGTTAAGAAATCCAGATTTATGAGAAGCAAAAAAGCTTAAACATATTGACACATTGACATGTTATGCCTTTCGAAACCGAAACCGAAATGAAAAGAAGAACATGCATTTCAAATGAAATGAAAACGTGTTTACACAAAGATAAAATCTTGAACTTTCTCAAACGATCACAATCATAGCATAATAAATTGTAACGACCTGCAGCAAATAAAATCGTATGTGACCTAACCTATTTGGATTCATCATTGTTATGTAATGTCGATAACACTATAATCGGGAACAGATCAACTTGAATTCGATTTATAAAAGAGAAACAAAAACAAATAAGAATTTTACAATACCGGGGCGTTCAAAAAGTATTTATTTGTGCTTCTTCTAAATAATTATGTACGTATCATTAAGTTTTGACATTTAAAAAAATTCAAAGCCTTAAAGGCTACGTTGATCGATTCAGCGCAGCGAACGAGTTCAGAAAGGCTCCAAGTCGAGTCGAGCATCTGATATTTTACAATACAAATATTCACGTCGGTGATATGTCTATGTCAATGTTATAATTTCTGGCGTCATACATTGGCGTACAGACGTACAGAGAAAATGACCGTATACGTTATGTGCACGCAAGAGAATGCTAAAACTATAAACAATTGTTAGATGCGTGTTGCATAATTTTGAAGAACGTCAAAATGCATAGGTACACGCTTGGTGAACGCTATAAATCAAGGAAATTTGTATGCAGCATACAAATTTTCATTAAGCTGTAGCGTTTTGTGAAGCGTACTCTGTATTTTGTTGGCTACACACACGTACGACGTACGTTACAAGCAGGTTGCACCTCGCTACAGATACGTGTGAGGCACGTTTATGGCACGTGTATACGCCTCCGGATCGTTCGACTTTGAGCTTGAACTTTAGAGCACGGATAATAGTCACAGGTACATTCGGGACACATCTTTTATATGTCAAAGGGACGTTCTTTCCTTCTTAAAAAAATGAAAACAACACGTTTATCAATTTTAATACGTCCGAAGCGCTTTTCTGGATTTACCTTTATTAGGAACGCTCAAAGCCATGAAGGTGCTATTTACTGCATCTACACACAGTTCCTAATAACACCGACAGTAAATTATATTCAAACAGTCTATCTTACAGCTGTTTTGGTGCATATAGACTTAAAATAATTAAAATATAATCTACAAATTAACAAAGCAATCTTGATAAACCTTTATCATGATCGATCAAAATCAAACATATGTCAGTCAGATACGAATAAATGATATATAAGCTATATAACCGACAGGGACATTGAGCAATAGTCCGATCATTCTAAGGTCAACATCCACCGAGAGAACTCTCAATTTACTATCTTTACAATTCTTTAATTTATCAACAGCAAATTTAAGGCGTGAGAGTTCTAAATTATGCCAATGGTGAAGTTCTGAATAAGATGTCGTGATTGATTCTTGTGTCACCGTATTCATGGTATTATTTTAAATCAATCTGTTAATAATCATTTTGTGAATTTATGTCTCATTTTTTCTTTTATGCAACTTTACCTTCGTTAGCTTATCGTTCATAGTTATGTCAATCTACTCACTTTAATATATAGATAATGATTGTGGCATTTCCTACAAAAAATATCAGTTTCTTGACATAAACTTTTGCTGGAAAGTACTTTACATACATTTTTACTATGTGTCTATAAAATATTAAATTGTTCTAAACACAAAAGTTTTCTCACCTCCATAAGTATACAAGTTTCTGTTACCCCAACCATGTTTTGCCCTTCTTTTTGTGGTTCTGTGTTTGCAATTCTTGTTAGTATTGTATCTTATTTGACAATTATACATTTTGAATTTTTGCGTCAATGATGAGTCGGATATAGACGAAAAATTCTTAAGTTGTACCAAATTAACAGCCTGATATCCTTAGAGAGTTTTTTTTAATCAAGCTGTAAGATCCGTATATCGTCAAGCTGTTGGAATTCCAACGGGGTCTTATTGTGCGCCTCTTATTGCGGACCTGTTTTTGTATTGTTATGAGTTACAATATTTATTACTAAAATAAGCAAACACCCATCGACACAACATTTGATACAAAAATTTAACAATACTTTTAGATATTTGGATGATATATTGGCTCTCAATAATGAGGAATTCAGTATGTATACTAAGGAAATTTATCCTGTTGAACTTACTTTAAATAAAGTTAATACAAATAATGACCACTGCCCTTTCCTCGATCTTGATATCTATATCATTAACGGGAAGCCTAATACAAAAAATGTAGATAAAAGAGATGATTTTTCATTTTCTATCGTTAATTACCCATTTCTAGTTGGTGACGTTCCCTTTTCACCATCTTATGGTGTTTATATAGCTCAACTTGTACGTTTCGCTCGTGTATGGAACAATGTATTAGATTTTAGAGAGAGAAATTTATGTATTACTGAAAAATTAATACACTAGGGTTTTCGATATCACAAACTAGTCAAAAAATTTACTAAATTTTATCATCAATACAAGGAAATAATTCGTAAATATAACTCAACATGCATACATCTTATACGTTCAGGTATTTCACATCCAATTTTTTATGGTAATATTCTTTACAAAGCACAAACATCTCAGCATTAACCTTTAAACATACTTATTATGAAGGGATATAGTTACGATACTGTTGTCAGGTCATTAAAGATTGCATACTTTGGCTTTAATATTGATTCACTTATAGGGTCTTTGCACCGGAACTTAACACATTTATTTAAAAAAAACAGTTGTTGCATGACACAGATTATGTTCTTCTCATATATTTTATGATAGTATGATACTAAATATTACCTGATATTCATATGATGAAGACATAATCTTTCAATCAGTTTGATTGAGGTCTGGAGCTGGCATGTCAGTTAATTGTTAGTAGTCTGTTGTTATGTATGTATTATTGTCATTTTGTTTATTTTCTTTTGTTACACCTTCTGAAATCGGACTCGGACTTCTCGTGAATTGAATTTTGATGTGCGTATTGTTATGCGTTTACTTTTCTTCATTGGCTAGAGGTATAGGGGGAGGGTTGAGATCTCACAAACATGGATAACCCAGCCACAATTTTGCGCCTGTCCTAAGTCAGGAGCATCCGGCATTTGTAAGTCTTGTATAATTTTCAATTTTAGTTTCTTGTGTATAATTCGGAGTTTAGTATGACGTCCATTATCACTGAACTAGTATACTTATTTCAAGAGGCAAGCTGAAGGACGCCTCCGGGTGCAGGAGTTCTCGCTACATTGAAGACCCATTGGTGGCCTTCGGCTGTTGACTGCTCTATGGTCGGGCTGTTGTCGCTTTGACACAGTCCCCATTTCCTTTCTCAATTTTACATAAATGAAAAATACCGAATGCCAAATATATCAAGTAAACTATCACTTCAGTATCTTGATAAAATGACAATAAAATATGTAAGGGTTTTTAAAAGATAATTAAACGTTGCTGTATCTATCTTGCAACGTTCAGACGTTTGTACATGTTGTGAATCATCTTTAATTGCATCGAATGCATTCTATAATTTATAACATTACAATATATTTGGTTCAAATGTGTGTTTGTAGTTACAGTACAAAACAATCTTTACAACAGGCATTAAAGAAAATCTTAGCATCCCAAACAAAATGTCAAATCCATTCTTAGCATTTACTCTTTATTTCATAATACTACGGTTATGACATGAAACAACTTTTTTTAACATATCGAAACGAGGTCACTGTAATTAGATCATGTTGAAATTTAGTAAATGTATTGCGAAGAGACAAACCAATTCAAGGTAACAAACAATACATCAGAGCGTCTACCATGTGAATGTTCACTCAGTTAAAATTCGTAATTAGGAATTAGACGTTAACAGTGCAAAAAAGCACTGCGCTAGTAAGTTAAGACACTGTATCATGTAACATGTAACTCCTAATTATCATTTATTTCACCTTATAACGATGAGTTATTGATCCTTGGGTTATTGGAGATGAGGTCAAATATAGTGTACTTTTAACCGTAAATTAACGATAAGTCTTAAAACAGATTTTCAGAAGTTCATAATATACAACTTGTATTGCATATTGTATTTACAACATATTTGTACATGTAGCAGACAAAAAATAACAAACAAACAAAAACATTGTTTTTAATTGACGAAAAGGACACAATGGTCAGAATTAACCGCGTTAGATCCATTTACTCTTTTCATCTAATGTCTTCAGAAGTTCAGGTTATAAACAAACAAAAAGCAGTGTTTTAAAGTAGTCGAAAAAGAGAAAAATGGTTAGATTTGACCACGATTTTAAATTGACGAAAAAAAAGGAGAATAGTCAAATTAAACCACGATTTTTAATTAACGAGAAAGACGTTATAGTACGAACTAATTACGACGTTAGACCCGTTTACTCTTTTCATCAACGTTCAAGTTGATGTCTTCTTGTTGAAGTCTGCATAACAGCCATTCGTATAATCACACTTACAAATACACTAAATGTCACTGTTAACTATCGCTATTTGAAGAACTTTGCCATGTCCATCGCAAGTGTGACCTTGAATTCCACTGATGTGAGGATAGGTAGCTATTGAAATAAAACATTGTGTCGTTTATCTGTAATGATGTTCAACAAAAATAACGAAATTTTAAAATTACCTTTTAGTAAAATGTTACTTTTAATCACCGATAATTATTGTGAAGTTATGATTACAATAGAGCAATGCTTTCTGTGCACCATATTATTTGACAAATAAGTGGATTGTTATTATGAGTTGAAAAATGTTTTCAAATTTGTTTACTGTAAGTAAGTGTAAAATTTGACAACCGTCTGAGAACAATTTTGATGAAAAATATCAAAATTTCAAATATGAAACCGACTAGTTTGTATCATACACTGAATACACTGAAAGTTTAAACGCCTGTTTGAATGTTTATTTTGTGTGTGCATAGTTTTGTTTTGAATATATTGAGTGTCAGAAGAAGTCTGTTTAGGTATTTTTTCATAATTTAAACCGAGTTGGACATCGAATGATTGAGATGCCTGTAAAGACCATATTTTATTTCCTAAACTGTGTAGCGAAAAGAGTAACATGTGTCGTAATTGTTAGTGAAGTTCGTACCATACTCTAATGTTTCTGTAGCTAAGGAAAGATTTAAAGATTTAATTGACTAGTATTAAATATATACATGTTTTAAAAAATTGAAAACAAATATGTTTAATTAAAAGCAGAACACTATATATTTATAAAAACTGAATAAAGCATTAATTGAACCTAAGAGGAACAACATACCACATGTAGGCACTAAAATAAAGACAATTATCTCTGCAATCACAATTGGTGGCAAGTTTTGAAACATTGATTTGAAATTATGTTTTATGTACATAGCTGCGTCCCTTTTTTATTGAATCAAATAATCAGAGCATAACTACAATGCTTATCATCACATCTAATACGCCTGCTATTGTGGGTTAAAGGTCATTGGTTTTTCAAGAAATCGTGTTTAAAAATGATAGTCAAGTTGCAAAGGTCACAGATAATGAAATATATATAAAAGACATCATCTATCGATATATCTCTTATCTTTAAAAAAAAAAATCGTATCAGTTATGATAAATATAATTTAGTTATCAACACAAAATAGTACATAGATAGTCATTGTGTTTAATGGATAATTAGAACAATTTTTCTATAATAAATTGGTCAACATACATTTTTAAAATCAAATTAGCAAAACTACAGTTTTTGTATTTTAAGTAAAATTCCTCAACTTTACAAGTGGTATGGCCGTGATATTCGTTGATTTTATTCCTTGCAAACGGTCAGGACACAATTCGATATATCACGGCCTAAGTCATGTGTAAATTTACAACAAATCTATGGCTTTCGCGAATTATTTCTGAAGTGTTTGAAAAACATCTTAATTTAAATTAACACAGCTTATGATAAGTCAATGATTATATGTCTATTATTGCATACAGTTATTTACAGATTATTGTACTCAGTTATGGTCCATTTACCCTTGAACATGTTGAAATTGTGCATTGTTTAAGTGATTGCATATAACTATTCAAATACATATTTTCGGTACATATTTCTATGGCGACAGTTTAAGATCTTTTTCGTTTTCATTAATCGGGTAAACTTCATGTATAACTTTTGTTGTAAAAATCAAAATAAGCTTATTTGCGGTTTGTGTCGTTGTTCTCCTCCTATATTTAATGCGTTTCCCACAGTTTTAGTTTGTTACCCCGATTTTGCTTTTTGTCCATTGATTTATGAGTTTTGAACAGCGATATACTACTGTTGCCTTTATTTAAAATAACAAACCGGCTATCGACATAAATATATGAGTAGCTGCCAATGAACCTTATAACGATATGTTTTGACATACTCTTGCTGTTCAAACAGCAAGACCTTGTTAAATATTCCATATCAATTTCACAAATGATACACGATGTTCTTGAAGTATAGATTCGTCATTACCTTAATTACGCGTTGTCCGTTAATATGTCTTTGTTGGTTTTTTTTTCACTCTTGGTAATATCTTTTTGACGTGGATGGGCAACAACCAATGTATTATTAAGGTTTCAACTCCCTTAGGCAAAGTTAGCTTTAGATGAATTTGGCTATTTATTTTAGGTATTTTTGACATATTTCTTTTCAACGGTTTCTGTACATATACATCCGCGGATTTCAAATGTTTGGCTATAAATGTTCCTGATGAAGGTAAATCCAGGAGAGGCCTTCGGACAAAAGAAATTATTAAACGTGTTGTTTTTCAAAAAAAAATCATGGCATTATCAGTTTATTTTGAACTATGAGTTTGAATGTTCCTTTTGATTCTCTAGTTTCTCTTATATTTCGATGTATTACGTGTGTGCTTTTAAAGCATATCCTTTTTTTAACAAATCGAGTGAACATTGGAACTTTGTATTGCATTATGTTATTTATTATTTGTTTGATTTTTAAAGTGCAAATATTTGTGTGTCAGATCTTATTTGGTTACATTTTATCTACTCGAGTGGACACCATATCGTATTTTATATTTCATTCTAATAATGCATTATTTAAGGAATATCAAATTTAATCAGTTTGTACATCTTTTATTCTTATGTTTACAATATAGAATTACAGATTAATTGATAACCTGCCAATTCAATATCTTTTATGGTGTCTAATGTTTTTTCAAATTAAAAAAAAATCTATAGTCCAATACTATTAGCTACATCAACAATTGTTGTATCAAAATTTGAAATTATTCTTGTTTAAGGTGGCTAGAGTGTTTTACACTATCTGAAATTTTTAAGTCGCAGATAACAATTAGTCTAGATCCTTATGCAGACGAAAAGATCGTTATGCAGACGGAACGCGCGTCTGGCGTACTAAATTATAATCTTGGTATCTTTGATAAATACTTAGATGAAATGTGCAAATATTTAGGTCAAGTATGTGCTAGACATGTCATGATTATACAGAAAATATTGTGTGTTTTATCATATAAGGCCTGGTTTTTTTTTCTATAATTTTGTTTTATTCATTTTTTCAGTATTGCCACATCAGTAGAGATAGCTCTGATAGCTTATATAAATAGGTATTAGAAAGAAAGAAGATGTGGTATGAGTGCTAAAGAAACATCTCTCAATCCAAGTCATATTTGGTAAAAGAAACCCATTATAGGTCAAAGTATATAAAAAAGTCATTTTTATAATAGAAAGTGTTATGAATATTCCATTTTTAATATGTAGCACGAAAGCAAGTCTAGTAACTCATTTTTTTTCTTTTTGATATCTTAAAACATACTAAAATCTGCTCACATTTTATCTTAAGGGCATCCGATACAGTTGCAAGGGAATTAACTCTTGGCGCGACGTAAAGCGTTCAAATTATCGCAAAACTTCACTTTGTGCGGGACGTTTTGCGTGTCATTTTCCGTTATAAGAACATGTGCTCCAATTTATGTTTCTCACGCATGCTTACTTCTACAACATTAAGATTGGTACATTTGATTCTAACAGGATAAAAGTCTAGTAAATTTTAAGACATTCAACACATTACTGTTTCTGTATTCTTCATTTTGAAGTTTCTGTAAGATCTTCAACGAACTATCGTATAGTGAGCGATCTCAAAACGACTGACCCTTTTTGTGTTCATAATATAATGCATGCCATTTCATTGTCATTCATCGTGTCATTTCAATTATCATTCATCATTCTTGATCAAATTTTGATCTTGGTTTGATTATCTGACATTGTATTTCAGCGCAGAAAACCAATGATTTTTTAAAACTAATACAGAAAGTTAAAGTACATGAAGAAGTAAATGTAGGTAATAGTAAAACATTTTCGAAGTAGCCAATATATAGCTAGTCCTACACACAGATATATGTGTTATCGGTCGGATTAGTCTCGTAATAATATTGACTGTCCGGTTCAGCTAGCAAGCAACCTTTCCAAACATATTACCTACACACGCAATGCAATAAGCTGTACATGTACTACATTTACTCCGCGTTGCCGGTATTTTATCCAACAAAGGGCAATAACCAACATTGTTTCTAAAACTTTTACTAATATGTAGAGAAATGACGCATTTTCTTGATAATAATTATTTCATTATAATTACCATAGAAATACGCTTTCCAATGTTTAATCTTAAATAATCTAAATACTAGTCTGTTAGTATTGTAACGTTTTAACTGAGTTAGACATTGGATGGTCATGAATAGAATTGAATGCTTGAGAGTTCGTTATTGCACTAAAACTTGCTGTATTGGTGTTCATAATTATGATATCGTCAATTATCTTTTTTAATTCTCTATTATTATTTTCAACTTTGAAAGTGAAGTTTGAAAGAACGTAGTTACAAGTATCTTGTCTTAGGGAGGGATAAATCCTACTTTGTAAAAGAACACTCTGATTCAAACAAAAAATTCTCTGAAACTGATATTATTAAGATGCTTGATTTCTTGATTGACAACATATTGGTTACGTTCGGAGGACGTGTTTTTCAAAAGACTGTCGGCATTCCAATGGGAACAAACTGTGCCCATCTACTTGCCGACTTGTTTCTTTATTATTCTGAGGCTGACTTCATGCAGGAATTTCTAAAGAAGTTATCAATATCCTTTAATTCTACTTTCTGCTATATAGATTATGTTCTTTCACTAAATAATTCAAAATTTGGTGACTATTTGGAACGCATCTATCCCATCGAGCTAGAGATAAAGGATACTACAGATACAGTTAAGTCGACCTCATATCTTGACTTACATCTAGAAATTGACAATGAGGGTCGGTTGAAAACAAAATTTTACGACACAAGAGATGATTTCAGCTTTCCAATTGTGAACTTTCCATTTCTAAGTAGCAACATTCCAGCAGCACCTGCATACGGGGTATATATCTCCCAATTGATACGATATTCACGTGCTTGCATTTCCTATCATGATTTTCTTGATAGAGGTTTGCTGCTCACAAGGAAGCTTTTAAACCAAGAGTTCCAAATGGTGAAGTTGAAGTCATTCCTTCGTAAATTTTATGGACGCCATCACGAGTTGGTTCACCGTTATGGAATAACCGTTTCACAAATGATATCGGATATGTTCCTTACGTCGTAACTACAATCCCCTTCCCTTTCATGAATGTGACCTACCAAATTAAGACTATTTACCGGATTTGTTATCAAATAAGCAACACGACGGGTGCGACATGTGGAACAGGATCTGTTTACCCTTCCGGAGCACCTGAGATCACGCCTAGTTTTTTGGGTGGGGTTAGTGTTGTTTATTCTTTAGTTTTCTATGTTGTGTCATGAGAGCTGTTGTTTGTTTGTCTTTTTCATTTTTAGCCATGGCGTTGTGAGTTTGTTTTAGATTTATGAGTTTGACTGTCCCTTTGGTATCTTTCGTCCCTCTTTTTTGAACATAAGGTGTAATATTTTATCATGTTTATATGCAAATAGGTTCACAGTTTGAAATCCCCCGATTAAAGAGTAAAAATGTAAGTCTATAGATCGGAGGACTGCAGAAAAATTTAAGGACATAAATATTATCACAAAAACATGACAAATATGATATTTAACGGAAAACATACCAGAATAAACATCTTCAACGAATGATCCGTGTACTTCAACTTCACAGAGTGCTAAATAATTTTGATCTTTAAGTCGTATGCGAACATACTTCCCCACTGTGTGCTCCGGGCATGCAGCTTCTATATGCGTGATTTTTGTATTGCTGGTGATGGCAGAGAGTGACGATACTATCTTCAAACCAGGAAGTTTTATTCCGGCATGGTCTAAATACTTCAATGACAAAATTTGACAGTCGTTCAGCTGAAATAAAAAAATTCTAGGGGGGTAAATTTAACAGCCACCAGGACAAAGTGAACCAATCATCCCTTCTGTTGTACATTTTGTTTAAGATAGACACAAATCAAACTCATATAAGGCCAAATATGTAACAGTCGCTCGAGGACAACAAATAGAGCTTAAGCTAGTTTTAAAGCCATGTATAATCCTCAATTTTCAACATAATAAATGTCTGTACCATTTCAGGAATATGACATCTATTGTGCATTCGTTTGATGCGTTTGATCGTTTGATTTTGCTATTTGATTAGGCACTTTCTGTTTTAAATTTTCCTTACAGTTCGATATTTTTTGTTATTTAATCTATTGAATATTTAATATCTGATTGGAAGATATTACTGAATCTGTAAAGTTTACGCACGTTCGATTTTCTTGTAAATTCGAAACTGCCTTTCAATACCGGAGAGTGTCGGATTAGAACTCTCTATTTTAGGATTAAAAGTTTGCATAATAATACGCAGGATAAAAAAGTAATCATATATAAGTATTGCACGAAACTCCTACAATTTTGTAATGTATAAAAAAAATATCATCCTACAAAAGTCTCCATATCTTCATCCACACTCTAAATGCCCGCAATTTCGTTGGTGTGTTTTTAACTTTATATAGCTAACACTGCTACAGTTTTTTTTTAATTCGTTTAGAACGCGCATGTCATTTGGTAATATGTATTTACTCAATCAATGTTTTATCACTATTTTAGTGTGATGACATCATTATTATTTGCTTTTTTCTTGGAAAATGAAAATTATCTCGACAAATCTGACAAATAAGATAATCATTTTGATAACATCATCTTCAGTGTATTTTCTAATAGTATCCGTGTGGTTCTTCACAAAACAGGAAACATAATAATTAAAAGAAAGCATTCATATTTATATTTACGATTCCCATTTTTAAAGAAAAAGCTGTGTGAAATGAGATGGTGAAGTCGATATAAATTGCAATTTAGTTTGGGAAATACTAATGTAAATAAAGGGAACAGTAGTAAACCACTTTTCAAAAGTGATAAATCGATTGAGAGAAAACAAATCCGGGTTACAAACTAATACCGAGTAAAACACATCAACTATAAGAAGAAAACAACGGAACATCAGAAAGATTGATATGATACAAAAATCAAACGTCAATGCTACATTCTAGTCTACAGAATCGAACTATTAGATAACAACAGCCATTTTTCTGACTTGGTTCAGGTCATGTTAGGAAAACTGGTGGGTTAAATTAGCAGTAGATCTTTAAAAAATTTGAAAATCAAAATCCGATTGAAAAAATAGCTGTAAAAAGAATATTAGTCAGCACTTCAGATGTATGTTCAGTTTTTTCATGATCCAGCTATTTGTTGTTCTTTACATGGATTTTTGTGAAGTTTTGGTATCCAGCATAATGCTGGTAGATTGTTGTCAGTTTCTTTAGTGTTCAAAACAAGATAAAGAAGGCCAGATTGTGATTTGGTAAAATATCATCTATTATAAAATATGTTAAAGAATATGTAGGATTACATATACCATTTGTGCTGTTTATTCCAAGCTCCTTTGTAAAACAATTCAATAATGATTTGTACATACGAAGACAATATCAGTGGAGGTTTTATCTATTGCAACAACGATATATTCGACACGAACGAAAATAATATAAAACATCAACAACCTCAAGATTCCTAAATCAATAAGAAACCATTGTGCCCATGGTACATCGTAGTTACTAAATTCGATTCTAAATGCATTATCAAATAGTTTTGATGCATTCAAACAAAGTGTCCTATTATTATATAATGAATGATATATGAGAAAAAGGGATACATTCAAAAAACGATAATATTTTAAGAATTGGAAATCAATATTAGAAAATGAATGTTTTCTAAAAGAATTTAAAAGTACGTATAGACATTCTAATGATATGATAATAAAAACGAAATATATATATATTTGTAAACAAATAAACAGTCTTTTATAAATGAAGAAAAAAGATCCATTCTCGCGAAATCAATAAACTTGCGACAAAGTGATATATATTGACACATGATATGAACAAATGAACACATTGAACTCATTATGAAACGAATATGCATCTTTTTCAGTCAGACTTCATTTAGGAGCTACTCACAAAAACAAATATCACTTCAGTTGAACGTTATAACCTCATTTATTCGAAATGACAAAATCGATCCGCCTCGACTTCTTATATAAGAGAGGGGCGAAAGAAACCAGAGATCGAACATAATATACTAACAGAAAAAGTTAAGTCTTCTTTATACCTTTTCGTACATCTGGATAAATAACAATGAAAAAAGTTCGGAAACTAAAGTTATGGACACAAGACAAAAATCACAAATTGCATATGATCTGGATGACAGCATCTAAAGGCAACTGTCCGTCTTCACAATGAGAGAAACATAAACCATACAATCGGCAACATAAACCATACAATCGCTATAAAAGACATCTACATTCAACTATGAAATGATTCAATTAAGAATACAAACTGGCATATTCATTAATTCATAACGGAACACATTTCGAAAAACAAATATGACAGACTTGAACCACCGACAATCACTTAATTTCGATATCCTGACTTGAGATCCGGACATAATGAATATGGCGGGTTTAAACATGGTTGCTGGAACTCTCCTCTCGAACATGTACAGTACGTAGTGTAACAGTACAACATAAGAAGAAGTAATACAAATGTATGAAAAACGGCTTCCATTGTAACTCTTAAGATCTATTCAAAGCAGAAAAACATCTAACAAAAACACCGAACGGACGTTGTAAGAATTTTATAGAAGGAAGAAATCAAAAACTGTATCTGCATTTCAATTCTCTAAAATGTCATTACAATTTTAAAAGTGTGAAATAATTTTATGTATACTATAATTGCAAATTCTTTTTTTGTTGTTGTTCTTTTTGTATATATATACATCAATTGGTCTTATGTGAGTAATAGTAGATTTATAATTTTAAATTCATGTAGTTAGAAATGTATGTAGATAGCCGTATTGTATGTTGGTTCAAATGTGTATCTCTCTTAAAATAAAGATATTATTAATTTTTTTTTCAAAATGATGATATGTTTACAAAATGACACACAATTTGATCGGAGAATATTCGCGGTAACTGACAACTATTACATCTAAGAAAAAATATCAATCAGGTCAGAACTTACATCCGAAGGGTTTAGTAATAGACGCAGTAAGAACAATATGTGCAATGCTAACATATGTAAAAGTATTGAGAGATTGTAAAACCGCAAATGTCCGTATGTGAATAACAATGAAATAAATCATGATTTAAAAGAGGGACGAACGATACCAGAGGAACAGTCAAGCTCATAAACAGACACCCCATGGCTAAAAATAAAAAAGACAAACAAACAAACAATAGTACACATGCAAATGTCTGTATGTGAATAACAATGATATAAAGCATGATTTAAATTTACTGATACAGATAATTAATAATTATACTGATACTTATAAAATCATATTAAAAGATTTAATCAAAATGTTGAATTGGTAGCTCTTTAGAATGATTTGATTTCAAGGATTCATAAGTTAATCATCTTAAAAGAACATCCGCGTAAAATATAGGATGTGAGATTACGTTAGAAATAAACTCATCATAGATATCAGGATTAAAAAAGACTCCTCAGTGACGCTCGAATCAAAGATATTTAAAGGGCCAAATAAAGTACGAAGTTGAAGACCATTGAAGACTGAAAATTCCTAAACGTTTTGTCAAATACAGATAAGGTAATCTATTCCTGAGGTAGAAAATCCTTAGTATTAAGAAATTAGGGGTCTACAGGTACAGCTAAATATCAAAACAAAATCGTTGGATTTTAATTGCATATTAGAGCGTTCTGGTTCCCGGTAATATGATAAAAGTTACTTCTTATCTGAACAACAGGGAAAATGTGCCCTCCTATTATGTGTATACTGTTGTTTTCTTTTTATTATTTATTTCAACGAAACTTTCACCTAGGGTTAAACAGTCGTCCCAAGTCCCAAGTTTACATTTGAAACAAAACTAACTGGATATTTCACCCCGTGACAGATACTGCGATGCGTATGAACTTTTTTGCTTAAAATATGTACCACTTTATTGAATGTTCTTGTTTACCGGGCCAGAATTCGTGGTTCTATACCTATCAAAATGTTCCGTTAGAAATTTTATTTGGGTTGGCTGAGACTATTAACAAGTAAAACTTACTACAGCAGTCAGTTCTACCAAAGATAACAACGTTACTTATGTCATAAATTGCACCAAGATCCACTGCCCACCATGCCAGTTCATCGACAAAACCTGTATGTGAACAATAATTCGGTGAACTAATAAGATACTGTTCATAAATTCCTTCTACAGCATTAGAAGAATGTCTTGTTATTGGGTTTTCATCTGATGATTGCTTTGTTTGTTTGTACTTAGCAACTTCCATTGTAGCTACAAAATATTCATGGAAAATAACTTAATGCTAACACAATCGAAAGTTTCAAAAAAAGAAAAACGTTGGTGTTGTTTATTAATGCAATGTGCTGATTTATAAAAGATATGTTTAATGGCAATCATATGGCATTCACATATACAATCAAAGACAACCATTTCACCCCAAGTTAGTCTCCATGTTCGATGGTCATTTTTATAAATTTCCTGATTACAAAACTTTGAAGTTTTTGAAACATAAAGGATTTTCTTATCCAAGGCATATATTACCTTAGCTGTATTTAGCGCAACTTTTGGGAATTTTGGATTCTCAATGCTCTTCAACTTTATACTTTTTTGGCTTTATAAATATTTCGATATGAGCGTCACTAATGATACTATAAATACAGACGAAACGCGCGTCTGGCGTATTAAATTATAATCCTGGTACCTTTGATAACTATATTGTTTAGTCTGAGACAGAATAACCAATTAACATTCTTTAAATAAAGGCAACAGTAGTATACCGCTGTTCAAAACTCATAAATCCAGGAACAAAAAACAAAATCGGGGTAACAAACTAAAACCGAGGGAAACGCATTAAATATAAGAGGAGAACAACGAAATAGCACCGAAACGGACCAAGCATCAGACAAAACACCACGAGAATAACAAATATAACAAGAAAACCAAATACATGAATTTGGGATAGACAAGTACCGTGCCACGTCTGATCTCAATATCTCAAAAATAAGAGAAAACACAAACGACTCAACGTGAAAATGCAACACACACAGAAACGAACAATAATATAACAATGGCCATCTTCCTGACTTGGTACAGGACACTTTTAAAGGGGAATAAAAGTGGTGGGTTGAACCTCAACCTATTTCTTGTGTACTAATATTTGTCTGTTTATTTTTATATTATTATAGCCATGGCGTTGTCAGTTTATTTTCTATCTATGAGTTTAACTGTCACTCTTGTGTCGTTTGCCCCTCTTTTATTAGTGCGTTTGCAAAGACAACGAAACTTTCTACAAAGGATTGTATTTGCAGTAATAGACTTAAGTTCTAAAGCTTATTAAAAATTGTTACAATGTTCTCATCAAAACGTGTTGATGTGTAAATGGGTTTCATGAATGTGACCGAATTAGACAATTTACCGGATTTGTTATAACATGAGCAACACGACGGGTGCCAAATATGGAACAGGATCTTCTTACCCTTCCGGAGCACCTGAGATCACCCCTAATTTTTGGTGGGCTTCGTGTTGCTTTTTACTTAGTTTTCTATGTTGTCTAATGTGTTGTGTATTGTTAGTCTGTTTGTCTTTTTTTCATTTTTGGCCATGGCGTTGTCAGTTTATTTTCGATTTATGAGTTTGACTGTCCCTCTGATATCATTCATCCCTCTTTTTGAACAAAAATTAAAACAATACCTATTGAACATATAAAATTAATTGTTTTTAACTAAAAACACATTCTACTTTATTTCACTAAAAATAAGACTTTTTTCTTAAATTTGTATTTAGCCGTAGTCCTCATATACAATGTTTTGCGTAACAGTGTGCAGATGCATTATCAATCACAAGACGCCATTATCCATTATGGTATTGGTAGTATTTTTACATTTACAGTTAGTATTTCATAAGGATTACGCATAACTAATGAAAGCTTTATATATCAACGAGTTGAAATTTTATACAAATGTAAAACATACATTTTTAAATCAGGCCACTGTAAAATTATTTGATAAGAAAAAATACAATACCGCATTCAGCCGATAAAATGATGATATATATCCATGCAATCCACATTGATGCCATGTTTTGTAATATTGGTTAAAGATTCACTAATCTCTGTTTTTATTTTACTTTTTGAACTAAATAGAACGATTGTTAAAGTGCTACATCCCACATAAGACACACCTCTTTATTGCCTTTGAATTGCCATTGGTTCTTTGGAAAATAAATTTTAAATAATAACGTAAACAGGCATAACGTGCTACAAGTATTATACAAAATTTAATGATAACTAATTTATTCATTTGAGACACATTAATCTACCGATATATCCTATAACTTAATGTTATTTATTTATCAACACAATATATGTGTTTTTTAAATGGTACACAAATAGTTATATAAAAAAAGAAGATGTGGTATGATTGCCAATGAGACAACTATCCACAAAAGACCAAAATGACACAGACATTAACAACTATAGGTCACCGTACGGCCTTCAACAATGAGCAAAGCCCATACCGCATAGTGAGCTATAAAAGGCCCCCGATAAGACAATGTAAAACAATTCAAACGAGAAAACTAACGGCCTTATTTATGTACAAAATGAACGAAAAACAAATATGTAACACATAAACAAATGACAACCACTGAATTACAGGCTCCTGACTTGGGACAGGCACATACATAAATAATGTGGCAGGGTTAAACATGTAATGTTTACTAGGAAGAGTAAGACGTCCGTTTTTTCTCTAAAGAATCATCAGTGGCGCTCGAAGAAAAAAGTCATGAAGGCCAAATAATGTACGAAGAGCATTGAGAACCTAAAATCCAAAAGATTTTACCAAATACAACTACGGTTATATATTCACACATTGTTTTCAAAATACAAGACTACAATATGACTGTTATACAAGTCAAAATGTATAAACGTAAACAATAATAGGTCACAGTACGGTCTGCAACACGTAGCTCACACCGATTAGCAAGCTATAAAGAAGTCCCTAAAATCCCCTAAAATGAATAAGTGTAAAACAGAAAACAGAAAACCAGCAGTCTTATCTATGAAAAAGAAATCACTTTGCAGCCTCAATTTTGTCTTTTTAATTCAAATTTAGTTATTCGAATTGAATCCTAAAAATACAATAGAATAACATTTTTATTGGTTGGTTGAAAATAAATTCCCCTTACGTATGTAAGAGACGTACACAAGACAAGTTATCTGGTCGACGAAAGACAACTCGACGATTAAGATTTAGGTTTTCAATTACTTATACTTGTAAACCTACAAAATAAACTTGTTTACGTCCTACACCATATACCATACACCATACACCATACACCAACTCGTAACCTAAAGTAGCGGGAAACAGATCAATGCTAACTTACATATTTAAAGGTGCTGTTCGCAAGAAATAAATTATTATGACAGTCAGGCTGATGACCAGATATAAAGTGTACTGTATTCGTTTTGGTGTGAATGCGAACGAACATTCAAATAAACAAACGTACGGACAAATTCATTGCAAGAACACCATATTGGTGTAGCCGGATATAATATGTATGATATACGTACATAAACAATAATATTGAGTTGTTTCGTAATAACTTTCTGCTATAAAGCAGTGTTTTGAAGTATTATGCATGGGTTTTTTTGCTTAGGTTTTATTTTTGGCAGTTGCTATTTGTCCGGCTAGCCGAACGAATAGTTCCAGGACTATGTGTCTGGCCAGTACAATGCGCATGTCACTATAATATTTGTATGTATGTAATATTATATTCAGCAGCACTAGGTGTAGCACATCTTTGTAATCTTTAGTGTTTAGGGCCTAATCTTGTTACTGAAAATTGAAATTGTTGTTTTCTTCATTCTAGTATATAATTCAATGTGGACAACGAATAATTAGAAAAAAAGGATTTTGGGCAGCTGAAAAAGGTACAAAATTATTATATCTGTAGCTGGTCAAAAGAATTAGCTCCCTTGACATAAAGTTATCCATACTTTGAATGAGAGTAGAGCGAATTTTCTATAATGCCCCCCCCCCCCCCCCAAAAAAAACAAAACAAAAGAAAACAAAAGTAACAAAACTGCATTAATAATACAAATCTAAAACGCAAGAAAGTCCAATTAATGAAGTCCACAAAAATGTCGCAATACTCCAAAACGTCCTAACAAAATTTTAAGCTTTATAGAAGTCATATAATTCAGAAACACAAATGTTGCAATTCTTCATTTCAATCTTATACCTTAGTAACTGAAAAGCCTAATGCTGAGAATATACCTACTTATGTTAGAGCTATCAACATTAAATGAACATTATTACGTGTAGATGGCACTGCCACATATGACCTCTTTTTAACTTCTATTCAAAGACTTGACAGTAAACATCTAAGGTTTATAATGATAGCTTACACAGGAACTTCTTAGGAAGAACGACAAGAAGTTAGCAATATCCTTTGACTCTACTTTCCGCTATATAGATGATGTTCTTTCACTAAATAATTCAAATTTTGGTGACTATGTGGAACGCATTTATCCCATCGAACTAGAGATAAGGGATACTACAGATACAGTTAAGTCGGCCTCATATCTTGACTTACATCTAGAAATTGACAATGAGGGTCGGTTGAAAACAAAACTTTATGACAAAAGAGATGATTTCAGCTTTCCAATTGTGAACTTTCCATTTCTAAGAAGCAACATTCCAACCGCACCTGCATACGGGGTATATATCTCTCAATTGATACGATATTCCTATGCTTGCATTTCCTATTATGATTTTCTTGATAGAGGGTTACTGCTCACAAGGAAGCTATTAAACCAAGATTTACGAATGGTGAACTTGAAATCATCCCTTCGTAAATTTTATGAACGCCATCAAGAGTTGGTTGACCGTTATGGAATAACCGTTTTACAAATGATATCGGATATATTCCTTACGTCTTAACTACAATCCCCTTCCCTTTCATGAATGTGACCTACCGAATTAGACTATTTACCGGATTTGTTATCACAAAAGCAACACGACGGGTGCCACATGTGGAGCAGGATCTGCTTACCCTTCCGGAGCACCTGAGATCACCCCTTGTTTTTGGTGGGGTTCGTGTGGTTTATTCCTTATTTTTCTATGTTGTGTATGTGTATTATAAACTGAAAATCGAAAATAAACTGACAACGCCATGGCTAAACATGAAAAAGACAAACAGACAAACAAAAACTAGGGGTGATCTCAGGTGCTCCGGAAGGGTAAGCAGACCCTTCTCCACATGTGGCACGACCAAACGAAAGAACTCAGTATGCACCTACAAACAATTAAAAAAAATAAAGACTCATAAACACAAAACCATGAAAAACTTCGGCTGATATTTATTTCTTCAATATAATTCACAAAAATAATAATAATGTATTATCAATTTTTGACGTATAATATTAGGAATAATTGAGGCATTCGTCAAATCAGTAATCATCGTCGGCACTTGCGGTATTTGCAAAAGACGGACGTAAGATACTAGAGGGACTTTCAAATTCATAGATAGCTAAATGATAAAAATTCAAACAAACAATTAATAGTATACAAGGCACAACATAGAAAACTAAAAGACTAAGCAACACAAACCCAACAAAAACCTGGGGGTGCACCCGGGTACTCTTGAAGGGTAAGCAGATCCTGTTTCACATGTGGTACCCGTATCAGCACTCTACTGTGCTGCGACATAGTTTGTTTTTAAATTCCCCGTTGATAAACTAACAAATTACGCAAAGTTGAACATAGCTGAATTTCGCTATATTTTTTTCATTTCTCTGTTGGGCATATTGCCCTTATCGCCTCAATGTTTTTTAATATCCTTTATTGTAAATGATTATTTTTTAATGAAAGTTAGTCAAGAAAAATACTTTGAACGGTAGACATTTTTTAACTGTCACTTTCATGAAATCTATGATATGGCTATACAACAGCGCCATATGTTAGCCTCTTTACATGAAGGCCTATCAAAAAAAATATCTTTAACATATGGAACAAGATAAAATGCTGTAATAATGTAAAAAGCAATGCATGAATCGGAAAGTATAAAGTAACCTTATCAATATTGGTGTGTATAGTTTACAGAGAGACAGGACACGATAGAACAAGACATGGCAGGATATATAAATATTATATTTAGTATATACGCGTCTGGCGTATATACTAAATTTAGTCCTGGTATCTATGATGAGTTTATATATAATTCAATGATATAATATAATATAATATACTGTTGATAGGAGCTATGTTAAATGATCTTTGTGCAAAACGTTAAAAGTGTGTCATGTTGTTCTTTCTATCGTATGCATAACTTTGGTGTTGAAACTTAGTAGCAACTTCTTTGGCATGAGGAGTTTATGATGTGAGTATTACATGAAACGTATAAACGCTGTACTCACAACTTTGTATTTGAATGTTGTATTCCATGAATAATATATAAACCATAAAAAAACTCTGATCCTACTTCTTTGTCCAAGAGTGTTTCATTTTGTTAGGAATAAATCAGTACCCAACATTTTGTCCCAAAGTGTTTAATTTTTCAGAAATTACTGTTGGTTTGAACATCTGTAGCCACTACACTGTCGTGAAGTATTTTAGTCCGTGTTGAATAACTTCGGCGTAGCAACTTATTTGCCACTGTTGTGCCCTAAAGTGTTCATTCTGTAAGAAATCAATAAGACCTTAAAACAAAAAGGAACCAATTATTGTCTGTTGTATGCCATTAGGAATGATTGTGGTGTAGACACTTTGTACCAACTACTGTGTCCTGGAGTGTTTATTAAGTAAGAAATGAGGCATTTAATAAACATATAACAGAATACTGTTTCCCTAAATGTTTCTGTGAGGAATAACTGGAGTGTGAAAACTTTGATGCAACAACTGTGTCCTGAATAGATCATTCAGTCGGGGATTATTGAGGCGTGGAATCGCTGTAGCAATTACTGTGTCCTATCAACCAATAGGTCTTCATCTGACCCTTTCCCTGTAAATTAAAACATTTGCATACAATATATCACCCCTACTTTTGGTTCATCACTCAAGAAATTTTACGGTCGCCATCATGAGCTGTTTGGCCATTATAAAAAAAGTGTGTCAGAAATCATATCTGATATACTTCATCAGTCATAATAACCTTCCATCAATACCGAACTGAACAAAGAAATAACACGACGTGTGCCATATACGGTGCAGGAAATGCTTACCCTTCCGAAGCACCTGATTTCTCTCCCGGTTTTTAGTGGAGTTCGTGTTGTTTCTTATCTATTATCTATAACTGTTGATATAAATGTCCTTTGGTTTTGTGAGTCTTTGTTTACTCCTTGGTTTTGATTGTTATTGTCTTTGGTAAGTTCATGATGATCAGTATATAGTTTTTAATGTAAATTATTGGATTGTTTACGTGAATTTGTCTGTCATTATTCAATTTATGAGTTAATGTTTACCCTTCTGTCCCCTTATTGAAGCATGTATTTTGTCTGACAGTCCAAAGGTATCCGTCACATGGAAATCACTCAATAAAAGCAACAGTAGTATACCGCTATTCGAAATTCATCAATCGATTGAGAAAAAAAACAAATCCGGGTTAAAATCTAAACCTGAGGGAAACGCATCAAATATAAAAGAGGGACGAAAGATACCAAAGGGACAGTCAAACTCATAAATCGAAAGTAAACTGACAACGCCATGGCTAAAAATTAAAAAGACAAACAGACAAACAATAGTACAAATGACACAACATAGAAAACTAAAGAATAAACAACACGAACCCCACCAAAAACTAGGGATGATCTCAGGTGCTCCGGAACGGAAAGCAGATCTTGCTCCACATGTGGCACCCGTTGTGTTGCTTATGTGATAACAAATCCGGTAAATAGTCCCATTCGGTAGGTCACGTTCATGAAAAGGGAAGGTGATTGTAGTTACGACTTAAGGAACATATCCGATATCATTTGTGAAACGGTTATTCCATAACGGTCAACAACTCGTGATGGCTTCCGTAAAATTTACGAAGGGATGATTTCAACTTCATCATTATAAGAGGAGAATTACGACACAACAGAAACACAATATTTAAACGTAACACACACAGAAACGAACTATAATTTAACAATTTGACTGGCTAGTGATAACAGTAGTAACTACTTAGACAACTCGGCAACCGAGGTCCCTTATTTCGCAAACAAATGAACTGATGAAAAATCTTTCTTAATTAACTTTTATAAATAGTGTGTCATACATGGGATACCAATATAATTATAAATTAGTCATATAAGTTATGGACTTCGGTCCACGTGTTCGTACGATTTTGTTTTTGATTTCATTATTAGAAAGGCAATCTATAACAAAAAATAAATCCATGTAAAGGTTTGAGTGAACATATTTAATTTGAGTACACATTGGTAGTCATCTCATCCCTTTCTTTGGCATATAATAATGATATGAGGTACCTTTATAGGCATGTCACTTGTTTCTTTGACATACCACAATGTGATTAGTTACATTTATTTTACGTCAACTGTTTCTCTGACCTTCAGTGATGTGACTAGTAACCTGTAACCTGTCTATTTTATCTACCACGATGTGATTAGCTAACTTAGTGTCATGTCACCTCTTTCTCTGACCTACCACGATGTGATAAATTACCTTTATTATCATTTAACCTGTTTCTCTGATCTACCATGATGTGATAAATTACCTTTATTATCATTTAACCTGTTTCTCTGATCTACCATGATGTGATAAGTTACCTTTATTATCATTTAACCTGTTTCTCTGATCTACCATGATGCGATAAGTTACCTTTATTGCCATTTCACCTGCTTATCAGACCTACCACGATGTGATTAGCTACCTTTATTGTCATGTCATCTGTTTATCTGACCTACCACGATGTAATTAGTTACCTTTATTGTCATGTCGCCTTTTTCTCTGACCTACCACGATGTGATAATTTACCTGTATTGCCATGTCGCCTTTTTCTCTGACCTACCACGATGTGATATGGTACCTTTACTACCATGTCGCCTTTTTCTCTGACCTACCACGATGAGATAATTTACCTGCAGCATTGTCATGTCGCCTTTTTCTCTGACCTACCACGATATAATAAGGTACCTTTATTGCCATGTCTCGTCTTTTTCTCTGACCTACCACGATGTGATTAGTTACCTTTATTGTCATGTCGCCTTTTTCTCTGACCTACCACGATGAGAAAATTTACCTGTATTGCCATGTTGCCTGTATTTCTCTGACCTACCACGATGTAATAAGGTACCTTTATTGCCATGTCGCCTTTTTCTCTGACCTACCACGATGTGATTAGTTACCCTTATTGTCATGTCGTTTTTTTTCTGACCTACCACGATGGAATGGGTGACCATAAGGTCATGTCACCTCTTTCTCTGACCTTCCAAGTTATGATAAGTTACATTTATCGTCATGTCGCCTGTTTGTCTGATCTACAACAATAATACTAGTTACCTTTATTGTCATGTCACCTCTTTCTCTGATGAGAAACTCTGGATATGCTTCTAAAGCTTCTTTTGTAGCAGACGATATCTGAATCATACCAGCTGAAACATTATAAAAATCATATATTATTAATTATTTAATTCTTATGTAGATAGCAGGACAGTATACATGGTATAGTAACTAGTTATATACGGGTAATAATGTTCCGGTTTTGGTTTTTGTTCTAGTTTTGTTATGGTGGCTACTCTGTATATATAATTATTGCGAATGAAATAGCAGATACTCTGTAGCTGCTCGTGCATCTTTTGAAGACGTTTATGTCACAACCCATGGTATTTCGTATACACGTATAGTATAGGAGTAATACCACCATTCATTTTCCAATATTTGTCTTTGTTAAATATTAATTAAAAAAGAAATGTTTATGATCCTATTAACGATGTTTTATCCTGTCGAGAACTGCACACAAAATTCCCTAAATGATAATAACCATCACTGGAAGCTAACCAATCAAATTGCCACACTTATTTGCCTTGGACACAAGCTTTAACAAGCATGTGACCTCAAGTTTTCCAAATAAAAAAGACTGGAGATTTGACACACCCAAGATATATATTTATGACTTTATGTTTTGCTGGATGTGACGTATTGATATGGTAGTATCACACCGTTTACATTTTGTTAAAATATTTTTGTTTTTTTTTTTTTTTTTGAGGGAAACTTTTATGCAACATTCATCGTTTTGTTACATCATTGACTCAGGTTGTGGAGATTTGAGCCCGAGTATACACGTCAATGTCCGCCCCATTATTTATGTGGACTCATATATCAGGAGTTTGTTAGTCAGTTGTAATTGTTGTTTATTGTTTGTAATATCTGTTCTTCGTTTACTGCATGTTATACATCAGGCCGTTCATTATGACGTGAGCTTTATACCTCTATTGTAGGAAGTCTACGGTGACCAATATTAAATTGTTTAAATCCGCTTTCCTTAGACAAGTTGTTCATTTGTCACATTGAAAATAATACAACATCTCTTTATTCTAAATTGTAATTTTGTGATTTAACTTAATACATTTTGTGTCTTAAAACTAATTCATTTTATCGATGTACTAAATAATTTACTTTTATACAATACGTATAAAAGAAGATGTGGTATGATGGCCAATAATAAATCTTCACAAAAGACCTAATGGTACACACATTAATAACTACAACTATATGCTATTCTACGGCCTTCAAAAATGACGAAGGTCCTTACTGCAAAGTCAGCTTTAAACGGGCTCAACATGACAATGTAAAACAATTCAAACGAGAAACTAACGGTCTTAATTTTGTACAAAAAATGGACGAAAAAAAATTATTACTCAGCAACACACGACCTCTACTGAATAACAGACTCCCAACTTGGACAGGCGCATACATATTGTGATGGGCGTTTAGTTTTTACATGTTATTGGCATGTGCTTAAGATAAATAATAAGATATTTTCAACATGTTTCATTAAATATCTTTGTGCTCACGTTTTCCAGACGATTCCATTCTCGATGCTACATTGACAGTGTCACCAAACAAACAGTAACGAGGCATCTTAGTACCTACTACTCCAGCTACAACAGGGCCTATATCATATATTCCATAAAATAAACGAAAATGAATCAAAACATGCTGATATGATAGTGATATCGAAAGTAATCGAGCAAAACGTTTTACAGAAATTGTTCATTACAGCAGTTTGTTTACGTTTTATTATGAAAATTTATTCGACACAAGAAATGAGGAAGTTTTGATTCATTAACAAAGCTTATCATTTAAAAATTGAGAAGACATTTTTTAGATTTTAAACAAAGCTTATATACAAATACACAAAGTTGATCTTGGAACTGTGTTCCAGATTATTGATTACAAGAACCAATAGCATATTATAGTGTAACGGACGCAGAACATACTCAAAATTCTAAAAGCATGTTCTATTATTTGATTTAAAATGTTTTAAGCTTGATAACATTTGCGGCAATATAAAAGTCAATTACAGAACCCAAAAATAGTTGTCTGTTGTGTTTTTCTCTAACTGAAATCTTAATATAATCATAAGGCTTGTACAACATAGGTTTTTAAAAGTCGTGTCCTTGAATAATAAATTAAAGTTGACCGCAATAATAACTGAAGTTTTAAAGCAAAAGGACATTAACTATTAACTACGATACTAAATCTCATTTTAAGTTGAGTTCAGATTTGTCAAAGAAGCTCAAAGACAGTGATATTCTAAAAGTGGGTTAGGCATGTACTAGCGTTTCGATTACTTGTATCATCAATATCACTTCCTTTTTTTACATTTAGATAAAGTGTAGTACCTGAATTGATGCCTATTCGAACTTTCCATCTTTCCTGTGGAATATGAGGAACCGTAGCTTTACTGACTGTACTCATGATTTCTAATGACATTGATGCTACTTCTGTTGCATGTCTTGTTCTGTTCTTTGTAGGTACTGGTAGACCTGAGGCAACCATGTAGGCATCGCCTGAAACAAATAAATACAGTAAAATGCATGACTAAAAGAATCGGAACAATGGTTAATGAGAGAGCAATTTCATATACCTCATGATTATAAATAGGTCACCACAAGGCAGTAATATTATTATTATTATGTAGTTATAAAATTATAAGAAACACTGTGTAGAAGGTTTGATATCATTCATTGGCACATATTTATTCCTCAATTAATATATTCGTCTAGCTTATAGAAAACAAACAGCTAAAAACAAGTGACCGATATAAAAAGCGGAAATATATATGCTCCAATATACCTGGGTATATAATAACGCAAAAAATCCCGACATAGTTGCAGGATATTAGGTTCAACGCCTAAGGTAAATTGTAAAATAGATCAAGCTTTTTCAGGGCGTAAACAAAAAAAAACATAATAAAAATATAGGATTCTGCAAAGAAAGTAGAGCGCGATGGCTTGATTAATGTTAGAAATGAATGAACCTATGCAATAAGAGACCTTGTCAACGATCCAAGAGAACGCATATAGCGTCTCAATTCCAACTTGAAATGGATGCATATGTATTCATAACGCAAAGTGAAAATGACATCACTCTGAAACACCAATTTAAATTCTGGTCAAAGTCAAGTAAGGAACCACTTCTTTCAAAACTTACCCATTCTTGGTTTTGTTTTTTTGTATGTACTCAATACGTATGAAATATATTTGCCACTCAACGTCATAGCACAAAAAGCAACCATCAAATGGTTTGTTTAAATTATACACCATCAATTTTTTTTTTTAATCTTTGATAATGTCCTTTGAAAATATATATTGTAGCCTCCGATGACAAAAAGTTCATGTCGGATACAAGTTCTAATGACAACGAGCTATTGATGTAATGATAAATGTGCATTGGTTGAGGACAATTTACCAAAAAATTATTAATGCACATCAAGAAATTGAATGTAAATGTATTATTTCATAATATCAAAGTTCTTCACATTACGACGTTGATTAAAATGTTTCCCATTTTACACGTTTTTGCATACATACCTATAGTTTCTACTTTATAGACGTCAAAGGCTTCAAGTTTTGCGTCCATCATAATATATAATAAGTTTAACATGTAGATAACCTGCATTGGAGTGCTTTTTGAACATATGTCAGTGAAACCAGCAATATCAGAAAAATATATTGACACTGAATCATAATGCTTCGGAATTATCGGCTTCTTCTTCATCATTCTTCTGGCTATAGATATAGGAAGCAGCTGATACAACAAATGTTCCGAACGTCTACGTTCCTTCTCAAGGTCATATGTTTTGTTCCTGAGTGAATTCGCGAATAGCCGAAGTTTGTTTGTAAGTGTGTAAACGAGGGTCACAGTAATCAGAAACAGTAATATAGCACAAACCATCTTTATCACATTTATAATTAAATTTTTCTGCAATGATTTTACGTGGTCTTCGAGCTTTCCTATTATTTCCTAAAATAAAAAAAATCTCTCTTATTCTTCGAATGTTACCTAACTTATAAGACGTTATTATCGGGTTAAGCTACAGTAGCAATCGATTGGTTACCCGTTTGAAGCAGGAAATGTTTACTCCTTTCGGAGCACCTGCTATTACACCTAGTTTAGACATTGTTTTGGAGTGCAAGAACCTATAAAATATTTTGGGATGCTATGAATAACAAAGAAGCTAAATTCATTCAAGTATGGACATCACAATATAGCAACTAATTACATAACAATTAATTATGTAAATTATCACAATTTGAAAGATTATTCATTCGTCTTTCATTTGGTACCTCATTTATAAAATTTAAAGAAGGATGTGTGGAATTACATCAGTTTAAAGATGTCTGATTGGGGATGAAAAATCTTTGCATTGTGCTACCTTAAATGCATTGTTTTGTGTTTTTTGCTGTTGTCTTTTGGTCCTTTTTGTTTTTCTCCTCTTTTTAGTAAAAATTAGATTGAAACAATTTACAGTAACATTAAATGTAAAAAAATAAATAAATCAGTATGTATATTAATGAAATTTATCCTGTTGAACTTACTTTAAATAAAGCTAATACTAACAATGACCACTGCCCTTTTCTCGATCTTGATATCTATATCACTAATGGAAAGCTGAATACTAAAATTTATGATAAAAGGTATGATTTTTCATTTCCTATCGTTAATTATCCGTTTTTAGATGGTGACGTTCCCTTGTCACCATCTTATGGTGTTTATATATCTCAACTTGTACGATTCGCTCGTGTATGTAACAATGTTTTAGATTTTAACGAGAGAAATTTATGTATTACTGAAAAATTATTACCCCAGGGTTTTTGATATCACAAACTAGTCAAAACATTTACTAAATTTTATCATCGGTATAAAGACATCATTCGTAAATATAGCTCAACATGCAGACTTCTAATACGTTCAGGTATTTCACATCCAATTTTTTATGGTAATATTCTTTATAAAGCACAAAGGTGTCAGTATTCACCTCAGAAACTTACAAAACCTTTGAATAGACTTATTAAGAAGGGATATAATTACGGTACTGTTGTCAAGTCATTAAAGATTGCATATTTTGGCGTTAATATTGAGTCACTGATAAGGTCTTTGCATCGGAACTAAACACATTTATTCTAAAAACAGTTGTTGGCATGACACGGGTTATGTTCTTCTCATATATGTTATGATGGTATGATACTAAACCCCTAACGGGAAGGATTGTGCCTGATGTTCATATGATGAAATCATAATCTTTCAGTCAGTTTAGTTGAAGTCTGGAGCTGGCATGTAAGTTAACTTCTAGTAGTCTGTTGTTATTTATGTATTATTGTCATTTTGTTTATTTTCTTTGGTTACATCTTCTGACATCAGACTCGGATTTCTCTTGAACTGAATTTTAATGTGCGTATTGTTATGCGTTTACTTTACTACATTGGTTAGAGGTATAGGGGGAGGGTTGAGATCTCACAAAAATGTTTAACTCCGCCGCATTTTTGCGCCTGTCCCAAGTCAGGAGCCTCTGGCCTTTGTTAGTCTTGTATTATTTTAATTTTAGTTTCTTGTGTACAATTTGGAAATTAGTATGGCGTTCATTATCACTGGACTAGTATATATTTGTTTAGGGGCCAGATGAAGGACGCCTCCGGGTGCGGGAATTTCTCGCTACATTGAAGACCTGTTGGTGACCCTCTGCTGTTGTTTTTTATTTGGGCGGGTTGTTGTCTCTTTGACACATTCCCTATTTCCATTCTCAATTTTAAATGTTTAAAGTAGATATAGGAGGATTTAATTTGTAGCCATTGAGACAACTCTTCATCAAAGTCACAATTTTGTAAAAAGAAATAAACTATTATAAGTGTTCATTTTTCATTCTTCTTGTCCTGTTTCGGTAATTCTATTATGTGTTGTGTAATGGATCTTTTATTATAATGTACCTTATTATTTTGTCTCTCCGTAATATAAACATATTTATTGACAATACTAATTTTGCAAAGATGTGATAAATAATTAAAAAAAATGAAAACAACACGTTTATTATTTTGCGTTCGAAGCGCTTTTCTGGATTTACCTTCATTCGGAACGCTCAAAGCCAAACATTTGAAATCCGAAGATGTATAAGTACCGAAACCGTTGAAGAGCTATATGTCAAAAATACTTAAAATAAATAGCCAAATTCATCTAAAATCAACTTTGCCTGAGGGTGTTGAAAAAAGTCAAATTGCGAATATCAGTTGATTCGATGCCCATTAGCTGACTGGACACATTTGTATCAAGAAGGTCGCAACTAGTACATGCAATCTCAACTCTGTCTTTCCATAATAATATTTACCTGCGATAAGATATCCTGAATTTCTTTCAGTAAATCTATATAACTAGTAATGTTATTGGACCATGCAATACTGGTTTTAGTAGATCCACCAGTTGCATTATTAGCCAATATGTCTGCCCGCATGCTGTTTATAACTGATTCTAGTTCACTTGAGGTATACCGGCTGTTTATTTGATTGTGTACTGTGGTAGAATACTGCATACTTCTTGTTAAATAGCTAAGTCCAAGTGTTTCCTTTTCTTTATACCATAAAAGTTCTGGTGATGAAACACCTCCTGCAAGTATAAGTTAGTTATGATGGTCTTAACTTTAATTTGTAGTTTTAAAACGGAGAATATCTTTATGGATACGTTACGATATCGCGGTAGATACATTCTTATCATATTAGTCAAGGGGGTAGCCTCTGTAGCCGATTACACAAACTGTTTTGTTTTCTACAGTATCACGAGATAACTGTCAACTCTAAAGTTGTAACTTTCGAAACTTTTGCATATTCGGTTCGTTCGAATGCTACTTTACTTGATTAGGAATGCCATAGTTTCGCCATCTTATGAAAACCTTTTTATGTATTCTATTACGTCTGTATTTCTTTTTGCATTGTTGACCAGCTATAAAAACTCTTCAAACGTTATCATATACAATGATTCTTAAATGTAAAATTTGATTCTGTTTTGAAACATAAACCAGTTTTATTGATGTACTTATGTGACCTGATTATGAATATAATGAGCTTTTATTTGACATCGGCTTATTTTCGTTTCTGAGTTTTTCAGAGATAATGTATAGTTGACATCAGATAACTTGATCAATTTAGATCAAGCCGGCGTCCATATCATTTCAAGAGTACGAAGAGTTTATTAAAAATACGGTTAACCAAATATCAATAAAAGTTAACAAGTTTGTTTACTAGGCTGTGAAAGGAACAAAAGTATATGCAAACGCAGTTATATATTTTTTTTGTTTATATTATATGTTGAAACAGTTTGATTTGTGTATAAAGGCAACAGTAGTATACCGCTGTTCAAAACTCGTAGATCTATGGACAAAAAACAAAATAGAGGTAACAAACTAAAACTGAGGGAAACACATTAAATATAAGAGGAGAACAACGACACAACATTAAAATGTAACACACACAGAAACGGACTAAGCATTAGACAAAATCCTATGAGAATAACAAATATAACATCAAAACCAAATGCATGAATTAGGGATAGATAAGTACCGTGACACGTCTTATAGTAATGTGAATTCACACTCATATATAAGAGAAAACAAACGACACAACGGAAAAACAACGTTATTATGTAACACACACACAGAAAAGAACTATAATATCACAATGGCCATATTCCTGACTTGGTACAGGACATTTTTAAAGGTTAAAATTGTGGGTTTAACCTGGTTTTGTGGCATGCCAAACCTCCCTCTTGTATAGCCATGTGAAACATTACATTAAAATGACAACACAACATTACAGGACTACAACATAAATAAATAGGAGAACACAATTGACAAAGAAATACACGAATAATAGCTAACAAAAGGCAACAAGTTTTAAATTTTAATACTCCAGAAGTGCATTTTGTCCACACAAGACTTACTAGTGACGCCCAGATACAAAAGTTTGAAAGACGAAACAAGTACAAAGTTGAACAGCATCGAGGACCAAAAGTTCAAAAAAGTTTTGCCAAAAACTCTCAGGGTTTTCTGTTAGTTACCAGAACATCCCTATCATTTAGAATAATATATACTTTTGCAAACAGTAAATTTTATAAAATGACTATACAAAAGATATACATGATAAAACTGAAGTATTAACTAATTACAGGAAACAACCGAAATACATTACATAACCCGACAGTATGCAACACAAAAAATTGACACATCCGAATAAGTGAAAACCTCAACGCCAAGTGACGCATATTGATTTGTAAAAAATGACAAAAAATTGACACATTTGAATGAATAAGATAAAATTAGGATTGATTTAAGATTATATTTGAACTAAATACTGATATTACATTTAATAACAATGCACATTTCAATACTTATTAATAGCAAACTACGGTAGCAATTAACTATATTATATAGCTATAGATATAGTTTGTTTTGAATCTAACTCCTTGTCAAATAATATTGTCTTTGTATGTAAATCGTATTACTACGAATGTCTTGTAAAAGAATTGGGTATAAAGGAGCACTCAGGTAATCCCGCATACAAAGACATATCATTTGACAAGGATGAGATTTTAGCAAATCATGAGTCCTTCATGGCTTCAATAAAGATTACATTGAACACCAAATCGGAGGACTTACCTTGTTTGTATTGGATACCTAAACTTCATAAAATTCCGTACAAACAACGGTATATTGCTGGCTCATCTTCATGTTCCACTAAAGAATTGTCCATTAGATTGTCTAAAATTCTATCCGCAGTGAAAGAGGGTCTTTAGAAATACTGTGGAACTGTTTACTCGCGTAGTGGTATTAACCATATGTGGATTCTTAAAAATTCTAAAGAACTTCTAGACAATTTTAAATCTCGGTCTTTTTCTGAAGTTAGTTCTATCAAAACTTTTGATTTTTCAACCCTGTATACCACCATTCCCCATGTAAATTAAAAAATCGCCTAAAAGAAATAATCCACAATGCCTTTCAACATAAAAATGGTATCACACGCTATAAATTTATTACTTTGGGATTTCATAAGGCATATTTCGTTAATAGTGACAAACAAAAAGGTAAAACATGCTACACAAAAGAACAAGTGGTCAGTATGCTGGAGTTTCTTATCGACAACATATTTGTTGAGTTCGGAGGTAGACTTTTTCAACAAATTGTAGGCATTCCTATGGGAACGAACTGCGCGCCTCTCCTTGCTGGCCTCTTCTTATTTTCATATGAATCGGAGTTCCTTCAGACACTTGTCAAAACAAGAAGATCAAAGAAGCCAGGTTATTATATTTCACTTTCAGATATATTGATGATGTTCTTTCCATTAACAATCCGAACTTTTCTGATTGGTTTCCATTTATATATCCACCAGAACTAGAAATTAAAGAGACAACAAACACGGCTTCCTCTGCCTCATTTTTAGACTTATACTTCGAATTTGACATACACAGTCATCTAAGTACAATCTATGACAAACGAGACGATTTTGATTTTGAAATTATCAACTTCCCCCACCTTAGTAGCAATATACCAACTTCACCTGCATATGGAATATACATTTCCCAACTTATTCGGTATTCAAAAGCTTGCAGCTCCTACTCAGACTTTGTAAAACGTCACCAATGTCTGAGCAGAAAGTTGATGAACCAGGGGTATGTCAAAGAACGTCTCGTCCTTTTTCTAAAAAGTTCATCGGAAGGTACCCAGAACTTGTTGATAAATATTTCGTATCAACTTCACAAATAATACACGATGGTCTTGAAGTATAGATTTTGCGTACTGACGTTGTTTATCATCTTAATAACTTGTTATATTATTCTTTTATTTGTCTTTATTAATATTACTTTTACTGTTAGTCTGATTTTTGAGATATCCTTTTTGACTTTACTCTGTGCTTATGTATTCCATCATACTTTTAACGACAAAATTATTTTATGATGTGACTCTGTACCTATGTATCTTGTCATACTTTGAATGACAAAAGTATTTTATTTATTAATAGTACTTTAACTGTTAAACCACTTTTTGTGATATACATTTGACGTGACTCTGTACTTATGTATCCCGTCATTCTTTGAACCACACTATTATTTTATTCATTATTACTTTATACTGTTTAGTCAGTTTTTGTTATATCTATTTTGCGTGACTGCATTTATGCATCCCGTCATACTTTAAACGACAAAATTATTTCATGTCTACCTGGTCGAATTTCAAACGCTCAATTTCACACTAGTACTCAAAACCCTCCTTCCTTGATGGGTGCATTTTTTACTTAGACAAATAAAATCGTATAATATAATCAAAATGAGGATGTTAATTTGATGTGTGCTTCTTCGTTACATTTGTTGTTTTATAGTGATTAAGATGTTGACTGCTGTACCCCTGTTTTTGACATTTTTAACTATTGTGTCTGTTTGTTTTGTTCACGCATCGGTGACAATATAATGGAATGTGATACGACTGTCATACAAGTGAGAGGTTTAGGTAGCTATAAAACCAGGTTCAATCCACCATTTTCTACATTTGAAAATGCTTGTACCAAGTCAGGAATATGACATTTCTTGTCCATTCGTTTTTGATGCGTTTTGTTATTTGATTATGCACTTTCCGAATTGATTTTCCTCTGAGTTCAGTATTTTTGTGATTTTACTTTTTTCAAACATAAAACATCGTACAGATTGCGTTAACAAAATTAGATCAAATGAATGAAGAAGGTGATTTATTTTCTTTACCATACACGAGATTTTTCGTTGTATTGAAGACCTGTTCGTGACCTTCTGCTGTTGTCTGCCCTATGGTCGTGTTGTTGTCTCTTTGGTACATTCCCCATTTCCATTCTCATTTTTACATGAATATAATGGAAAAGACGTCAACACATTTGACAAAATCCGATGAGAATTACAAATATAACATTAAACATTTAAACTAAATACATGAATTTGGGATAGATAAGTACCGTAACACGTCTTATAGTAATGCGATTTAACACTCAGCAAAACAGTCACAATAGGGAATAAGTCACGTTTTGCAATTAAAAGATTAGACGACGTTAACAAACCACAATCTACCATGTGGTAAAAATGTCCTCAGCTAGTTTGGTCGAAGACTCATTGTATGGATCCACCAATTCGTGATGTGTCCATAAAATTTACAGAGTGTCAATTTTAATCTGTCCTCCTCATAACTTTGTTGTAGCAGTTTCTGCATAAGGAGCACACTCTGTATATGAAGTCCGTATAGTGTGAACAAGCACGAGAATAAAGTATCAATTGTGATATGTAAACACCATACGAAAGGACAGAGGGTATGTTACTGCTGAGAAATGGGAAATTGATAATTGGGAAGTTGAAATCGTCCCGTTTATCATAGATTTTCGTGTGGAGTCGTCAATCTGCGTCAATATTGAGGAAAATATCAAGATATGAAGCAGTCCTTTTAGTATCAGTAGTATCTTTAATTTCAAGTTCACTGGGATACATGATATGCAAGTATTGGCTGAAATATGGGTTATTCAATGATAGAACATCATCAATATATCGGAAAGTAAAATTAAAGAATTTCGACAGGTGCTTTTTCTTTTTGTCTTTTAGGAGGTTCTGAATGAATTCTGCTTCATACGAGTACAAAAACAAATCGGCCAGCAGGGTGCACAATTAGTACCCATTAGAATACCGACTGTCTATTGAAATACAAATGCTCCAATCTCAACAAATATATTGTCGATCAAAAAGTCCAGCATTTTGATAATATCATCTTTAGTATATTTTCTTGAAGATTCAGTGTGATTCTTCACAAAATATGAATTATTGTAACCCAAAACAAGAAATTTGTATCTATGATTCCCATTTTTATAGAAAAAGCTCTGTTTTATAAGATGGTGAAGTCGATCTTTCAACTGAGCATGGGAAATTGTAGTATATAGCGTAGAAAATCAAAAGTTTTTATGTTGCTGCAAAATTACAAAAATTGTCATCGAAGATTAAGCAGTAGATCTTTCGAATTTTTTAGAATCCACATCTGGTTAACACCACTGGTATAATAAATCTCATCACAATATTTTTGAAGCCCATCTTTTACTGTAGAAAGAATAGTAGTCAGTACTTTCGAAAGATGTTTAGTCGAACATTTTGAAGACCCAGCTATGTATCGTTCTTTATTTGGAGTTTTGTGTAATTTAGGTATCCAGTATAATGAAGGTAAGTTTTCTTCGTTTTCTTTGATGTTGATACCAAAGAAAGAAGGACAGATTTATGATTTTGTAAAATTTCGTCCTTGATAAATGATGTTAAAGAATATATAGGGTTACCAGTAGTTTTATTTATTCCAAGCTCTGTTGTGAGACATTGCGAATAATGTTTTTTTTTACATATGAAGACAATATCATTAGAGGCTTTATCTGCTGGAACAACGACATATTTGTCATGCAAAGAGGATAAAGCATTCACAACATCCGGATTCTTGAAAGGGTTAGTAACTCTTGTACTCATATTGCATCGTAGTTTTTGTATGCGCCTCTGAATGCATGATCAAATAGCTTTGATCCATTCAGACAAAGTGTCCAGTTCTGGTTCTTCTGGTTCGCGCTTTACCCATTTTCTTCCATAGTCCTCAACCATCCATCAGTAACTTGAAATTCTTTTTTCCAGTTGATGGGCCGAGGGATTCTATATTTTGGTCCCTTGGCTAACAACTCTCTTACTTGTTCAATGGTAACGATGCCAAGGTCACCAGTAATAACATGACCAGCTGGACTATAATTGTATTGTGACGATGCACATGAGCAATCCGGAGGCTTGGATTTCGTATCTTTGAGGTTAAAGGCCTCTAAATCTCTCTTGTGGTGGAAAATCTTGGATGCAATACTAGTAGCTTTGGTGTAAGTATAAGAAATAACAGGTGTAGCTTTATTTCTGAAGTAATCAGGTATAGTTTTTGTACAGATTTTTGATGGAAAATATTGCTTATATTTACAGCATCTAAACCTTTATTGGCGAATTCTACCTTAAAAAATAACGTTTTTCCTCACTATTGGATATAGTCGATACGGGTTTGAATAGTCTATGGTTAGCAATGTCGATGATTATTGCAACTAATCTATACTTAACAGAATGAGAATCAGTAACAGAAGTATTTTGGGCTTCTTTTTCAATATAAACATTATACTAAAAGCAAATCTGTAAAACAATATACATATACCGAATGGACAGAAACATATGCAATGTGACGAGGTTAAAACTTTTAGACTTTGATGAAATGATTAATAAAGGCAACATTAGTATACCGCTGTTCGAAATTCATAAATAAATAGAGAAAAACAAATTCGGATTACAAACTAAAACTGAGGGAAACGTATCAAATATAAGAGAACTACGACACAAAAGAAACACAAAATTGAAATGTAACACACACAGACACGTATTATAAAGGCAACAGTAGTATACCGCTGTTCAAAACTCGTAAATCTATGGACAAAAAACAAAATCGGGGTAACAAACTAAAACTGAGGGAAACGCATTAAATATAAGAGGAGAACAAAGACACAACATTAAAATGTAACACACACAGCAACGGACTAAGCATTAGACAAAATCCGATGAGAATAATATAACACTAATCCTGCAACTTCTTTAATACATGAATTCAAATGACCGTTTAACGGAGTTATTATAGAATCTGCCATTACTACTGCTCTCGGATCGGCAAGATAAGCGACTAAACATATCTCTTTCTGATAATCAGAAAAAAATCAAATACGGTCAAGTAATTCATTTATAAAGAAATGATTTAATTAACCTTGAACCCTTTCAAAGATTTAACAGATTTTCTCAAGTACGGTCAGATGATCTTTGATGTAGACATATAAATCATGGGTTTTCGCCGTTTATATTACTAAGATTAATATCGTCTGTCTTATCTTTTACAATATAATTAAATGTGAGATCCATGTCTGTTTTGCGTGATTTAAGATGAAAATCAACATTTGTGTCATAATGATGTGAAAACTAGGTATAGCGTGGAGGTAGTCGTCAATTTCAAAGGCAACCAACATCGTTTAATTCAATGTAAATATAAAAATTAGACACATGATATTTTTGAAGATATTATCAACGTACATAATAGTTATCAAAAGTACCAGGATTATAATTTAGTACGCCAGACGCCCGTTTCACCTACATAAGACTCACCAGTCACGCTCATATCAAAATAGTTATAAAGCCAAACAATACAAAGTTGAAGAGCATAGAGGAGCCAAAATTCCAAAAAGTTGTGCCAAATACGGTTAAGGTAATCTATTCCTGGGACACGAAAATCCTTAGTTTTTCTAAAAATTCAAAATTTAGTATCAGGAAATTTATAAAAATGATCACATAATTGATATTCATGTGAACACAGAAGCGCTGACTACTGGGCTGGTGATACCCTCGGGGACGAAACGTCCACCAGCAGTGGCATCGACCCAGTGGTGTAAATAAGACATAAAACCATCTTGATTCGTGAGAAATGCAGTTCATACAATATAAAACTTTCAAAAATATACACAGCTCAATTGTACCTTTGATGTTTGGAATTTTGGGTTTCAAATGCTCTTTAACTTAGAATTCGCTCAACGTTGTTTTTTTTTTTTTTTTTTTTTTTTTTATTATGAAACATTAGTTAAAACTCGAATTTAAACTTTAAAACAACACATTATGCCTAGTTTAGTTTAAACATATTTTATTGTCCAAAAAAAAACATTGACAATAGGATTGGACACAAGTTTTGCAACTTAGAACGTCTTCTCCATTACATACAAATAATACATATCCGAACAAATATGAAATACATAATAATAACATCATAAACAATATTAATATGAAGACATGACATTAACAAGAATTTATACGACATGGTTCATCGATTCCTAAAAGTCGAGTTGACCGTAAATTTTTATGAAAGACCTACCTAATAGGTTGTTTTAATCTTGGAATAAATATTCACTCAAAAGGTAAGTTTTTATTTTATTTTGAACAATTAAATTAAAGTGTTGTTGTCAACTGATGGATAATAAAATCAAATTGATGATCCATGTCTTAGGAAAAAATGAACAATTTCATTCGAAGTCGACAAAAAGTAATAACATTGTTATTGGTATATATTTAACCATAATGTTTATAAACTATGAAAAGCGATTGGTCTCTTTAATATAATTCTGCACTTTTATAAAAAATTAGCGTGTTTATGTTCATATTAAACAAAGCATTGCCGTACATTAAATTTTCAAAGTCGGTAGGTATATTTTCTTTTCTAAGTTCAAAAAATAATTTATTCCTTTGCACTGTATAATTTTTACACGAGAGGAAATAATGTTGCGCATTTTCATATAAATAACCACATTGACACATTGCGTTAGGTTTAATATTTGCGTGATACAGATCCATGTTCAGGGCACTGCATTTGTTTCTTAATCTTGCGTGTAAAACATTTAAATATCTATCGCCAATATTGAAATATGTAGGGGGTGATTTGTTTTTAAAATATTTCTGTTTAATTTTTAATTTAAACATATTTAAAGAAAGTTCATCTCTAATACTTAAATCGAGCGAATTCCACAGTTTGATACTTGATGGAATAAATGATTCCTGATAAAGAGACAGTCTGCTAGAGGTTTGGTATATATTTTGACTGCTTCGTAGATTGTAGTTGTTCGTTTCTGCAACTGTAGGGGGTATTAAATATAATAAGTATTCTGGGGCGTCCTCTTTCATAATTTTGTAAAATAAAGATAACTTCTTCACTTCCCGTCTAATCTTTAATTTTTCCCATCCCGTCTCTAAATAAAGTGATTGAGTGCTAGCATAGCTTGTTAGACCACTGATTATATGCCTGGAATCTTTGATAAGTTTAATTTTATGCAAACACAAAAGATGTGCTTGAACCAATTTATAAACTTCTCTAATTACCAAAGGGACAGTCAAACTCATAGATAAAAAAAAACTGACTACGTCATGGCTGAAAAAGAAAAAGACAAACAGTAAAAGTAATAATACATAAGACACAACATAGAAAACTAAGGACTACGCGACACGAACACCTCCAAAAACTGGGCGTGATCTCAGGGGCTCTGGAAAATTAAGCAGATCCTGCTCCACATGTGGCACCTGTGGTCTTGCTTGTGTTATTACAAATCCGGTAAATAGTCTAATTCGGAAGGTCACATTTAAAATACCAATCAATATCAACCAATTCCATAAGGAAGAAAAATCATCCGTTTTTATGAATTGACTTAGAGCTAAGCATGATTTTGTTTGTCTTCCAGAAGTCCTTTTTGATTTTAGTATGTTTTTTTAATACTTTTGGCAATTGGTATTACGAGTCAAAACTTATCGACTTTAAATGTAGCCTTCACACGATGACAAAAAAGTACTCATTACTTCTCCACCATAAATTTTTATTTGCTTTCTATCTTGATAACATATCACATAGAAAAGGGTCAGTGCTTTAAGTTCCTATTTTAATTACAAATGTAGTCCCATAATTACCAATCAATAAAGCTTAACTTTTCATGCGACACAAAATTAATCAAATGAGCCGTTCTTTGAAATTTAGATCAAGAAAAAAAAAGCATATAAAAAGTAATTTTATATCTGAACGAATTTTCTGGTAATAATGTGACTGCTTTGTGCACAGAGATCAAAAACTGACAATTTAATGTTGTGTTATATTTGTCACGCTAAAATATTATTACGAGTTTGAATGTATCGTTTTCATACGAAATAAATCAAACTTCTAGTGCCCTCTTATAAGTTACAGTTTTTGTAAAACCGTTTGAAGTTCAACCCATTATATGAGAAAATCTCATAAATGAAGGCTTAATAATAAATTTCTCAAGTTTCTCTCTATACAAAAAAATGTCAGTGAAAGAGTGTCGCGTTGGTGACTGACGTATTGAAAAAAGTAAAATCTTAAAAATAATGAACTACGAGGAAAATTTAAAACGGAAATTCCGCAATCAAATGACAAAATCAAATGATAAAACGCGTCAAACGAATGGACAACAACTGTCATATTCCTGACTTGGCACATGAATGTTTGATTGGTTGGTCCCTTGTACATACATGTGAATTGTTCATAGATGATGCTTCAGGAAGAGTATTGATGTTTAAAATGATCAAAAAGAAATTCAAAGAACCAAAAAGTACAAATAAGTCTTAACAAGTACTATCTAAAAAATTTAATAGCGAATGCATTCAAATGTGTGCATGTAGAACAACACATAAATATTGTCAAGTTATTGCAACATAGTTAGAAAACATTGCACACAATTTGTCTTCTAAAACCTGCCGAATTTGAAAAACAGTTCAAAACCATGACAAAAGGCTAATTATTACTATATGCCAAGCACATCTTTCACAATTAGAAATACAATCTAGTTCGGTGTGTATATCGGCAACGAAACAACGCAAAATGGAAAACCTCTCTAAGATTCAGCCTTTTACAAGTAATTAAATTTGCCACATATTCTGTTTGACATCCTTTATTTCTAGACTTCTAAGATTATTATTACGCCTTTTCAGTTTAATAAATGCAGAAACAGCCATGGCCAATCACAAAATTAACAAGGACATCATGCAGTGTCGTGTGGACTATCAGTTTGATTCCATAAAGTAACATTTCATTTTTGTGGAAAAGAGTTTAATTTCTAGGAATCATTTAGGACTTTGCACAACAATAGAACAAGTTAAAAAGTCAGTTTTACTAAGGATCATGAAAATCACTATTATTTCTTAATATAAATCACAGCACATTTTTCGTATTACCATTAAGACGCGCTAATACTGAGACCAACATAGATATAGCATGTTGCATACAGTCATCATTCCTAAGACTATCGGGCTATCGGTTAACAAGTTGACATACTTAACAATGTTATCTAACAAAGGTCGAACGCTATTTTGAAGTGTACATATTATGCAGTTCCCTGGATTTTAAAAGTCTGAAACGGCAAATTGCATAAATGTTAGGACATGTCAATATTAACATGATTCCGTTCAAATATATCGCTCATGATTTTTCTTTGTCGACGACATATAATCTCAGTGCTATTCAAAACGTTAATTGGTATGACATTTGTATGATTTTCTGCAACATGTAATCTTAATTGTTAATGTGTCACTCTACTGTTTTAAAAGGTATTTTTTTATGCTAGCAAGTTTGTTCGATAATCATGTTTAATCTAAAACCATTAAAATTATCTACTTTTTAAAAGGTTAGTGCTGTTATAGTATATGGTTGATTAGAACTGGTGAATGTTTATGTACATCTTTAGTCCTACGCTATGAATTTCAAATTAATTTGTACATATATTATGCAATACGTCATACGCTATTAATACTGGTCAATTACTTGAACTTGATTGAAGGTTTTTAGTATTTTTACATCCTTGAAACTTTCGTTTAATTCAGTTCGTATGCATATATAATGACATATACTTGATGTAATGTAGTTCGCATGAGCAGATTTACAGATTATTCGACCAAACAGTATAGGCTAATTGAATATCCAAAACGTCATGCAAAGCTATTTATACTGTAGTTTACCTATGCGTTCAAAAAACATATATGTAGATAGATATACTTCGTATGAGTGCCAATAAGACAACTCTTCACAAGGGAAAAACATGACACAGTTCATAACAACTATAGGCCACTGTATGGTCTTTAACAATGAGCATAGTCAACACCTCAAAATCAACTTTAAAAGCCTGTCGAAAGTCATGCAGCTTTTGTACTTGTAATTCAGTATTTGTCGTTTGTTAATGTTACATATTTGTTTTTCGTTCATTATTTTGTGCATTAATTAGGCCGTTAGTTTTGTTTTTTTTCAATTGGTACGATATTCCCGTGCTTGCATTTCCTATCATGATTTTCTTGATAGAGGGTTGCTGCTTCCAAGGTAGCTATTAAACCAAGAGTTTCAAATGGTGAAGTTGAAATCATTCTTTCGTAAATTTTACGGTCGCCATCACGATTTGGTTTACCGTTATGGAATAACCGTTTCACAAATATTAATGATATCGGATATGTTCCTTACGTCGTAACTACAGTCCTCTTCCCTTTCATGAATGTGACCTACCGAATAAGACTATCTACCGGATTTGTTTTCACATAAGCAACGACGGGTGTCACATGTGGAGCAGGATCTGCTTACCCTTCCGGAGCACCTGAGATCATTCCTAGTTTTTGGTGGGGTTCCTGTTGTTTATTCTTTAGTTTTCTGTGTTGTGTCATGTGTACTATTGTTTGTCTGTTTGTCTGTTTGTCTTTTTGTCTTTTTCATTTTTAGCCATGGCGTTGTCAGTTAGATTTATGAGTTTGACTGTCCCTTTGGTATCTTTCGTCCCTCTTTTACATTTGTCATTTCGGGCCCTTAGATCTATTTTTCATATTTTTAAAAAGGACAGAGATTATCGGTTACTCTACTAAACATTCATTTTTTTCTCTCAAGCAGCACAATGGGTGCCTTAAAAGGAGTATGAATTTTTATCCCTCTATGATCGCTTGTACTGATCAAGGTTTTATTGGTGGGTTGTGAGTACACTTGATGTTACTTTGCTGTCGCAGGCTAAGTTGATGGTTTGTGCCTGATAAAGCGTTTAACCCGCTGCATTTTTATGTACCTGTTGTTCAGTGGCTGTCGTGTGTTGCTGTGATTCATGTCTCTCGTAATTTTTTTTTATATAGGTTCTATAGCTTTTTATCTTAATTATTTATTATTCATTGTGACTTTAATAAAGAGTTGTCTCATTGGCACTCATATCACATCTTCATAATTATACTTCCTTTTCTTTGTAGTGAATTGGAACTAATGATAGTCTATTATGTTTATTTTTTTTTCTATTTCACTTGTTTATTGTTGTCTTGTGTTTAATGTTTTTGTTAACCTTTTTATCGTTGGATGTATTTGTATCGTGAACATAAACATAAAATCAACTTAAAACTCATTCATAAATTTTAAAAGTAATTGATTTTTTTTTAAAGATCTGATATCATTACCTTTCGCAAAATACACTCCACCAAGGGCTCTTTCCATCCCAGTTTGTTCTTTGCTTAACAAAATCATATGGTACGCTATCAATGGTTGCCAGCTTGTTTCGGTTACATATTTAGCGTTTGTTATTATAGATCCTAACCAATCTAATATGAAGTCCATATCATAAGAGTAAAATCGTATTACTTCACTTGAACTCTTGTTCAGGCTGTCGAAAGTATTTCTATATTCCCGTAGTCGTTGGAAAAAGGTATTTCTTGACCTGAAGTAACTAGGGGTAGACAATGATATCCATTTGTCTAGAGCATTTAGCGAAATGTCTGTCATTGTTCTTTTGCTGTGTAGAACTGGTAGAATATCCATCCTTCCTGAAGAAACGTACATGGATGTTGTTCCCCTTTCAATTTGTAAATTGTGGACTAGTAGTCCGATTTCTACACTAAACTTAATATCTGTTTTGACTTTATTTTGTGTAACGACCTGATTGTTATCTTCTGCTATTGCTATCCCTCCTTGGATTACTAGAACGATGATAGGAATGATGGCCAATACTAATATTTTTACGAGTACGATAGTTTGTCCACGTTTAGTTGAAAGATTTTCATTGCAAGTGCAACAGCGCTTTATTGGAACAAATAAATCGGTTTGGTCCATATTAATTGGATTATAAATCTGAAGTTCGTAAATTCTGTTATTAGAACATATTCCTAAATATGTGTTATGTAATGTTTGAGATCTGTAACGTAAGAATGTCCAATACTACTGGTGATATGAACTTAATTGCTCTTGAATAGTTTATCTTTTTAAGACTTAAAAATTGATGAATAGTGTTCTTTCAATAAGATTTTTTTTATTAATATCTGTTCTATCCTATTAAATCTGTGCCAACTATACCACAAAACACGCATTGTATAATTTATAATTACATCAAGCTTAAACTGCTAACTTAAGTTAATGTAGAAAAGATTAAAGAACTATATTGATTATGAAGAATAGCATGACAGTCCTGATTTGCTGAAAGGTATATGGTGTAGGCATATGTTTAGAATCCAGAATCCTTTTGAAGCATTGTGTTTCAGCTGGAACCGAATTGTGTGTTATGTGTTTGATACCTATTAACACCAAATTACATGAACATTTTTCATCATTAACAGCAAAATATACTGACGAGTTTAGAACCAGATCGCTTGTTTCAGTTCTTATATATTCTTAGCTTTCAAACGATTGTCTTGGGGCTTTTGTCGAGATATATTCAGAAAACCGATTCGGATCAAACCCTCTTTAAAGTTTAATTTTCATTTCTAACACCATAAATTGTATTCTTTGCTAAATAAAGTTTGCAGTTCAAAAGATGAATTGGTTACGTCGCGTTTAATTTACAAATGATGATGTAAACAGTGAAGCTTTGCAGGTAACAAAATCAAAAGTATTTTATACAAAGCATTTGCAGCACGTGACTTTGGTCCGTTGATGATAATATTTACCTGAGTTGCATTATTACAACTTTAAATAATATACCAAACTTTCAGAGAATCAAGTCTTGTCAGTCTTGGGCCTTTGAAAACTTCCTTTTGCGAAAAGTTTAAGGTATAGCAGTTATGTTTTCATTAAATCCTCATATATAGATAATTATTTTGTAGACGAGGCACGCGTCTGATTTAATTAGTAAATTCCGCTGTTCCTGTAGCAAGATTTTCAAAATGGTGTTTCTTAACCCATTTTTGAGGATTTATTGCACTAATAGCGCGGAAATTACTTTGTGATCCGTACAAACTCATCGAACCTTTAAACGAACTTATTAATAGTAAAAGTTACTTATCAATGTTGTTATTAGATCTTTAAAATTAGATTTTTTTTTATTGGCACAAATATCGATAGTGTCAACAACAAATCAAAGCATAGTTAAATAAACATATTTCTCAGTTCATTTTTTATTGAAATATTGCTTTATCTATATATAACATTATACACATTTATTATACTTTCATTTTTTTGGCATTGCAGAAGGTATGTCTTATTTGACTGACATGACGTTAAAAAATAAATCCCTGGGATGAATTTTAGTTGATTTTAGTGATGATTCATGATGTTTTTATTCTTAACTGCTTTTAGCTTCAGTAACTGCGAGTACTCTCAAATCATAATTGCGTGTTAATTTGACCTGTTGATACACTTGGTAATGCATTTGTGTTATTCAATATTTACTTATTTTGTGTTAAATTTCATCTCACTATTTTCAATATATACCTTTGATAAATATATATTACTAGTTGATATAAAGCTTTAGTATTCAACAGAGTGGTCATGAAGCGGATAATATTATTTGTCACCATTTATAAAGCCTTCATCCATACTGTATAGTCAACTACAAAAGGTTCCGTCATGACAATATGTGAATAATTCAAAGCAGCGATCATATGCGTACTAAATCAAACAATATTAATGTCAACAAATAATTGCATCACAAATTTTCGCAACCCTTTGATTTGTCTACCTATAGTCCTAAGCAGATCGAATAATGTGTAAGTTTGAATAGGTAATATTTTTATTTTAGATGCAAGAACTGTCAGTCATTAATCTACAAAGGAGATACCCTATTCGCAAATGGTATTGCATTCTTATACAAAAGAGATACCCTAATCGCAAATGGTTTTGGATTCTTATACAAAAGAGATACCCTATTCGCAAATGGTATTGCATTCTTATACAAAAGAGATACCCTATTCGCAAATGGTTTTGGATTCTTATACAAAAGAGATACCCTATTCGCAAATGGTATTGCATTCTTATACAAAAGAGATATCCTATTCGCAAACGGTTTTGCATTCTTATACAAAAGAGATACCCTATTCGCCAATGGTATTGCATTCTTATATATAAGAGATACCTTATTCGCAAATGGTATTGCATTCTTATACAAAAGAGATATCCTATTCGCAAATGGTATTTGCATTCTTATACAAAAGAGATACCCTATTCGCAAATGGTATAGCATTATTATACAAAAAAAGATACCCTATCGCAAATGGTATTGCATTCTTATACAAAAGAGATATCATATTTGTAAATGGTTTTGCATTCTTATACAAAAGAGATAACCTATTCGCAAATGGTATTGCATTCCTATACAAAAGAGATACCCTATTCGCAAATGGTTTTGCATTCTTATACAAAAGAGATACCCTAATCGCAAATGGTATTGCATTCTTATACAAAAGAGATACCCTATTCGCAAATGGTATTTGCATTCTTATACAAAAGAGATACCCTATTCGCAAATGGTATTGCATTCTTATACAAAAGAGATATCCTATTCGTAAATGGTTTTGCATTCTTATACAAAAGAGATAACCTATTCGCAAATGGTATTGCATTATTATACAAAAGAGATACCCTATTCGCAAATGGTATTGCATTCTTATACAAAAGAGATACCCTTTTTGCAAATGGAATTGCATTCTTATACAAAAGAGATACCCTATTCGCAAATGGATTTGCATTATTATACAAAAGAGATACCCTATACGCAAATGGTATTGCATTCTTATACAAAAGAGATACCCTATTCGTTTTTAAATCTCGCGTGTCATGAGTACGTGCGAAAATAATCGTGTATATTAGTCCCATGTTGTGATGCTACTGTCAGAATAAAATTCTATCAGGATGTTTACTAGCGGGTTCATATCAGTGTGACTTTATAGGTCAATAAATAGGTGACAAGTTATCTGATTTGAGAGATTGTATTTATTTTTATTGAAAGATTAAACATGATAAACGTTCGATTGTAAATGAAGTGATTGAAAATAATCTTTTTTTCTGGTTTAACCATTACCAGTAATAAGGTCACGAAAGCATGTTAAATTCAGTATTTTTTTTGTTTTCTTTGATTTTTTTCGAAACAGTAAAACAAAAGTCATTATCCATCGTTTCAATTCTTGTAATTTATATGTGTGTTCACTAAAGCCATTGCTATTTTATAGTGTGTCTTTCTATGTTGTGATGTTACACTATTGTTTCAGGAACGAGTGAATGTTGGGACATATTAAAAGTTTTTACCCGCTGCATTTATTTGCACCTGTCATAATTCAGGAACCATGGTTGTCGTTTGTTGATGTGTTTCCTAAGTGTTTCTCCTTTTTTTATATAAATTAGACTATTGGTTTTCCCGTTTAAAATTAAATGGTTTTACACAAGTCGTTATTGGGGCTTTTTATAGATTACTGTTCGGTGTGAGCTAAGACGTCGTGTTAAAGACCTTACTTTGACCTATCCTGGTTTACTTTTACAAATTATGACTTGGATGGAGAGTTCTCTCAATGCCATTAATACCACATCTTCTGTTATCTAATCAATAATACGGCGTGTACACAAGGAGTCTTGATATGTTATCATCTATACGTTTAGTAAATACTGTTTGAATTCCTTCTATGACAATACTGGTGTTATCCATAACCAGTTCAAAATGTGCAATGCCAATTCAATGTTTTTAAATAGACATGATCTTGTATTATTTTAATTTAAGTTTCTTGTGTACAATTTGGAAATTAGTATGGCGTTCATTATCACTGAACTAGTATATATTTATTTAGGGGCCAGTTGAAGGACGCCTCCGGGTGCGGGAATTTCTTGCTACATTGAAGACCTGTTGGTGACCTTCTGTTGTTGTCTCTTTGGCACATTCCCCATTTCCATTCTCAATTTTATTTTTATGATCATTACTGTGATTTTGATGGGTGTCGCCCTATCAAATAACAATACATGACTAATTAAATCATGTGTTAAAATCAAATTCATTTGTTATCTGCAATAACTTTTCCTGATGATAACAGGAAAGGGAATTTTCATTAACCACGTGTAAACAAAAATTAAATTGAATGTAGCTTAAACATGTTAAAGATGAACAAAACCGATTTCTCTGATAAAGAACTAACTATTTCTGCTGGAATAACAGTTGCAAGTTCAATTCTTTCTATCATTGGTGGTATTTTAATAATATGGTCATATTCGAGAATCACAGAAACTCAAAATCGAGTCCGCGATTTATTGGTTGCTCTGACAATCGCTGACATTTGCATTGCATTTGGAAACGGCGTGGGAGGTGTACAGTTTTATTATTTGGATTTAAAACAGTCTCTCTCAAGTAATGCTGTGTGTGTTGGACAGAGTTTTATTACCACTACTTTCAGTATCTCCTCATTTCTGTGGATCCTATCAATAGCGGTGTATCTTTTTCGATGTGTTTGGATACAGGAAGACCCGCTTTTAACCAGAAAAACTATGATAGTAATTCATGTTATTATTTGGGGAATACCAGGTAGGTACGTCAGCAAGAATTATTTTATTTTTTGTTTTAATGAATTTTTATTTTGAGGGAAGTTAAATATGTTGAAATTACATTACATGTATGTATATCTATAATATGAAACCTATATAAGTCGTTATAGTCAATAAATGTATGCCCCTTTATCTATAATTACGTGTTTAAATAAATTTCGTTGTAAAAAACTAAATTTCCAATATTTTTCTGTATCCACTTTTAGTTTTCCGTAACTTTCTTGCTTTTCAGGGTGTGTATTTAGAGACACGTACTTCTGTCATACGGGTCTTTGATATGATTGTCAGATATTTTATCATTTTTGTCCATGTGAAGTATAACCATAACTTATCGTCCCTCGTTTGTTATTTTTAACTTATTTTTAAAATGTCCTAAAACATCAATACAAGGCTAATCTAAACAAAACTTGATCAGTTCATCTTTTGAGGTAATTGGGTAATAACTCTGTATGAAGTTTATCTTTTTTCGGATAATTCATATCATACCAGGTATTGAAAAAGAATATCAGGGATAAATCATGGTTGGTTATAACTTCCTTATTGATAATTAAACAAACGACCTTGGAAAACGATCATCATGTCCTAATCTGCAAAACAAACTGTAGAAATGATCGTCCTTAGTTTTCTTAGTTGATTGTTTGTCTACTGCTTGTCTTGTTGTCGTTTGAAGTTTTCCCCATGGCATTTCCTGTATTTTAAGCCTCTATTGACGTAAAGACAATAATATTCTTATCCATTTCTTGTCAAATGTTTTGAACATTTGGTCAAGATCTTCAAATTAGTCATGTGACCACAAATGATAGTCAATGACTCCTTACCGTATAGTTTCCCTACCGGAGCACCATGGGATGAGACCAGGTTTTGGTAGGCTGTATGTTGCTCAGTCTAAAGTTTTTGAGTTGTGCATTGTAGGCTGTTGTTTCAATTCTTTTTGTTTCTTTATAATATAAGACCTTGGAGTTATCAGTATATTTTCTAAAATCCGAATAACTCTACTTGACTGTTATCTGAATTTGAATTATTTAGGAGTAATTACATTGACGGCATATATATGTGACAAACTTGGTAATGGAACTTACTCCATAAATGGTGTATGGTGTTGGTTAAAGGTTCCAGTAGATACAAAATGGGGATTATTCTGGATGCTTGTGACAGGCAAAGGATGGGAAGTCATCACATATGTTGTAATTGCAATTCTATATATGATGATGAAAGTCAAAACATATAGACAAGTAAGTAAATTCAAAACATGTACGGTCTCCAAAATTGCATGTAAGCAATTGTATACACTAAACAAAACAAATACGCAATAACCAACTTGAAGCAGGTGTCAAATAACAAATTGAATATCACTGACTGAAAACGTAAACAGCTATACTAAACAATTGAAATGTAAAGATAACAATTAAATTAGATTAACATGTGATGATCTGGATGAAATCCCTATTCGGATTATATGTAAATGAAAAGCGAAGAGCATTTCATTGCAAGAATGCAAAAATGTCGACGCCATTGTGTACTTCCTTAAAACGACCGCATTCGAAATAAAGAAGCATCGTCCATGTATAGAATTTTTTAACATTTTGTAAGTGTAAAAGAATTGTGTCTTTAAATATAAAATACAGGTGACAGGAATCTGAATTTTAAGAACGAAAATAGCAGCAGGCAGAATAAAACAATTTCAGTAAAATATCGGAACGATAGCTGTAAGATGCAGGCAAACAAAAAGTAGCGGGGTAATATAACGATTAATACAATATACCTAAACAACTTTGCGCATCTTCATGTGAAACATGTTGCAAAAGGGCAAATCGCGAAGGACAGACTCTTTTCCTAGAGGGGTAGCTTTTATGTTTTTTTTGTAATGTACATTCTAGATAAGTTTCTTTAACTCGACTTGCTTGTTCAAAACCTATAAAAGAGGGGCGAAAGATACCAGAGGAACATTGAAACTCAAAGATTGAAAATAAACAAACAACGTCATGGCTAAAAAAGGTAAAAGACAAAAGGACAAACAACAGTACACAAGACACAACATAGAAACTAAAGACTTAGCAAAAAGTAAAATCACAAAAAATACTGAACTCCGAGGAAATTTCAAAACGGAAAGTCCCGTATCAAATGATAAAACACATATCCTTACGTGCTACAGGCATTTTCAAATGTAGAAAATGGTGGATTGAACCTGGTTTTATAGCGCTAAACCTCTCATTTATATGACAGTCGCATCACATTCCATTATATTCACAACGATGCGTGAACAAAACAGACATAATAGGTGAAATTGTCAAAGTATGGGTACACTGTGTCCCAATCTCAAAACAATAAATATTTATTAAAGAAGCATAAAAGCATCTATCAAATTTAACAGCAACACCGGACATTCATTGCTTCGCGTGTTTGACGTCAGAAAATGTAAACGTCACCCAGGAAGAAATACGAAACACGAACCCCAACAAAACTGGGGTGATCTTTACACTACAGTACAACAAAAACAACATACATGTGATATAAAACAAAATGGTTAACAATTTAGTGTCAACTTTTGTGTTTTCAGGGAAGACGGTTTAATAGGAACGTTCTTCAGTGGAACCAAATCAGTAATGAACTGAGACGAGAAGATGAAATATACTGTATCAGCTGTCTTATCATCTACTGTCTGCGCATGTGGGGGATTATACGATTGGGTTTAGGACTAGTTAGAACCGATATACCGTTCAACAGCTACTGTTATGACCATGGCATAAAACAAGCTTTATTATATCTACATTCATATGGAGACAGTGCGCAGGCATTTTGGAATTTTATTCTTTTCTGTTTATGTGACAAAACCGTTCGTACACATGTAGAATCAGCTTTTTGTAGAAGGAAATTAAACAGGTTGGGGGAAAACATAAAACAAAATAATGAGAGAACTTCGTTTCTCTAATTTTTGTACTATTTTCACATTTCCTGACCGGTGTGAGAAAAATATTTCTCCTCACTAGTGAAAAGTCTGTTTTCGGCAAATGACTAGTCGAAATTTGATTATGACGTCAAAATGTTTTGTATTCTTCTCAATTTTCCTATTGTGACGTCATGAAAAAAGGCGACCTTGCCTGATGACGTCGCATATAAAGAGCACAATTTTCTGAAAATCTTTGAAAAAGAACGATAAAAAGCATTAGAGAAACAGATTCTGACACTATAACTCGTGTATTACGATATTTCTCCACTCTCGACAGTTAAATTTTATTATTTAAAGGGCTCGGCAAGCCTCGCGCTTTAAATAATAAGATTTAACTGTCTCGAGTGGAGAAATGTCGTAATACACTTGTTGCAGTGTAAGAATCTTTATTTTTCTAACTTATTTCCAGTTTTGTTTCTTTCTAAATATAATATATGGGTTATATGAGTCTATATAGTATTGTTTGTCATTAATTTACCCATTATCATTGCTCTTGACTCGCATAATTTTGAACAGAGAAAGATTCAAAGAACCGTTCATCATTACAAACAACCAAACTCTGACAATCATTTTAATCATGGACCCATTATTTTATACGATTTGGAGCATAATCATTGCATGCATTAATTTATTTCACTTTGGTCTGCATCCTAAAAATAACCTTTAAGGGTTGACAATTTGGATGGTCAGCTCGCCTTTTCAACGGCATATAATTCAAAATACCGAAATGTATTTGCTAGATTAGTTAACTTTCTTATTGGTTTTGAACTTGCTGTAAGTAATTACAAGGTATCTCAGATCTGTATTTATAATCTTTGTGTTGTTTGGATGTACACGTACCCAGTTACGTCAACACTGTGATTGTGTTAGATGTATTTCTATTTGTATCCATCTAATGAATTAAGTATTTTTTAACTGATTTGTATCGTTCGTTTTCATGTTTTACTGTTACATTACTGTCCCAGGTTAGGGGAGGGTTTGGATCCCGCTAACATGTTTAACCCCGCCACAATCTGTATGTATATGCCTGTCTCAAGTCATGAGCCTGTAATTTAGTAGTTGTCGTTTGTTGCTAAGTTACAAATTTATTTTTCGTTCACTTTTGGATATTGATTATGCAATAGTTTTCTTGTTTAAAAAAGAGGGGCGAAAGATAGTCAAACTTTTAGATCAAAAATAATCTGACAACGTCATGGCTAAAAATCAAAAAGACAAACAAATACAGTACACATGACACAACATTGTAAACTATAGACTAAGCAACACGAACCCCACCCAAAACTGGGGGTGATCTCAGCTGCTCCAGATGGGTAGGCAAATACTGCTCCACATGTTGCACCCGTCGTGTTGCTTATGATATTACAAACACAGAAAATGGTCTAATTCGGTAGGTCAAATTCATTAAAGGGGAAAGGGAATGTAGTTACGATGTAAGGAACATATCAGATATCATCTGTGAAACGGTTATTCCATAACGGTAAACCAACTCGTGATGGCGTTCGTAAAATTTACGAAGGGAAGGTATTGTTTTACATTTGTCATTTCGGTGCCTTTTATAGCTGACTATGCAGTATGGGCTTTGTTCTTTGTAGAAGGCCATACGGGACCTACATTTGTTAGTGTTAGTGTCATTTGAACTATTGTGATAAGTTGTATTGTTGGAATGCATTTGAACATGGTTATACTATATACATTTGCAATCAATACTGATCTTCAAGATATTTTAATGTTCATAACACATCTTCTAGTGATGCTTAAAAGTTCCTTAAATTCACGCTTTATAACTAATAAACATGTACCTAGAATCTGCAACATAAATTGACATTAAATGCCTGTACCAAATCAGGAATATGACAGTTGGTGTCCATTCGTTTGACGTGTTTGAGCTTTTGATTTTGCCATTTAATTAGGGACTTTCCTTTTTGAATTTTCCTCAGAGTTCAGTATTTTTGTGATTTTCTTTTTTTCTTTAACACTTTGTTACCCTGGCATTCTTGTAAGTCCTTTGACCTATAATTGTTATCTTTTTATACATTGTGACCTAGATGGAGAGTTATCTCATTGGCAATTGTACAACATCTTATTCATATAGTCATTCTATACAAATGGCTTTGGACATGATTGATATGTCCAAGTTTGTAAATTAACCAGTAATATGGAGAAAAAAAGTAAAATCACAAAAAAACTTAACTCTGAGGAAAATTAACTAGACGCTCTAAAGAGCCTGTGTCGCTCACCTTGGTCTATAGATGTGAATATCAAACAAAGGACACAGATGGATTCATGACAAAATTGTGTTTTGGTGATGGTGATGTGTTTGTAGATTTTACTTTACTGAACATTCTTGCTGCTCACAATTATCTCTATCTATAATGAACTTGGCCCAGTAGTTACAATGGAAAATGTTAGTAAAAATTTACAAATTTTATGAAAATTATGAAAAACTGTTTATCTCTGTCTATAATAATATTCAAGATAATAACCAAAAACAGCAAAATTTCCTTAAAATTACCAATTTAGGGGCAGCAACCTAACAACGGGTTGTCCAATTTATCTGAGAAATGCAGGGCAGATACATCATTTTGTAGATCTTGACCTGATTAACAATTACCCCATGTCAGATTTGCTCTAAATGCTTTGGTTTTTGAGATATAAGCCAAAAACTGCATTTTATCCCTATGTTTTATTTTTAGCCATGGCAGCCATCTTGGTTGATATGCCGGGTCACCGGACACATTTTTTAAACTAGATACCCTAATGATGATTATGGCCAAGTTTTGTTTAATTTGGCCCAGCAGTTTCAGAGGAGAAGATTTTTGTAAAAGATTACTAAGATTTACGAAAAATGGTTAAAAATTGACTATAAAGGGCAATAACTCCTTAAGGGGTCAACTGACCATTTTGGTCCTGTTGACTTATTTGTAAATCTTACTTTGCTGAACATTATTGCTGTTTACAGTTTATCTCTATCTATAATAATATTCAAGATAATAACCAAAAACAGCAAAATTTCTTTAAAATTACCAATTCAGGGGCAGCAACCCAACAACAGGTTGTCCGATTCATCTCAAAATTTCAGGGCAGATAGATTTTGACCTGATAAACAATAATACTTCATGTCAGATTTGCTCTAAATACTTTGGTTTTTGAGATACAAGCCAAAAACTGCATTTTACCCCTATGTTCTATTTCTAGCCATGGCGGCCATCTTGGTTGGTTGGCCAGGTCACCGGACACATTTTTAAAACAAGATACCCTAATGATGATTGTGGCCAAGTTTGGTTTAATTTGGCTCAGTAGTTTCAGAGGAGAAGATTTTTGAAAAAGATTACTAAGATTTACGAAAAATGGTTAAAAATTGACTACAAAGGGGCAATAACTCCTTAAGGGGTCAACTGACCATTTTGGTCCTGTTGACTTATTTGTAAATCTTACTTTTCTGAACATTATTGCTGTTTACAGATTTTCTCTATCTATAATAATATTCAAGATAATAACCAAAAACAGCAAAATTTCGTTAAAATTACCAATTCAGGGGCAGCAACCCAACAACAGGTTGTCCGATTCATCTCAAAATTTCAGGGCAGATAGATCTTGACCTGATAAACAATTTTACCCGGTCAGATTTGCTCTAAATGCTTTGGTTTTTGAGTTATAAGCCAAAAACTGCATTTTACCCCTATGATCTATTTTTAGCCATGGCGGCCATCTTGGTTGGTTGGCCATGTCACCGGACACATTTTTAAAACTAGATACCCTAATAATGATTGTGGCCAAGTTTGATTTAATTTGGCCCAGCAGTTTCAGAGGAGAAGATTATTGTAAAAGTTTACGACGACGGACAACGACAAACGACGAACGCCAAGTGATGGGAAAAGCTCACTTGGCCCTTCGGGCCAGGTGAGCTAAAAACGGATGTCCCCTATCAAATGATCAATTCAAATGACAAAACACATCAAACGAATGGACAACAACTGCCATATTCCTGACTTGGTACAGGCATTTTCAGTTTAGAAAATGGTGGATTGAACCTGGTTTGATAGTGCTAAACCTCTCACTTGTACAACAGTCACTTCAAATTCCATTATATTGACAACGATGTGTGAACAGAATGTCACATATATGGGTACAAAAACAACAGGAACCTCATCAAAATCTTGGGGGGAATTTCATGTGCTCTGGAAGGGTTAGGAGATCCTACTCAACATGTAGCACCTGTTGTGTTTCTTATGAAAGTACACTATTTAAACTAAAATATTCAATTAAATGAGTTTCACAGTGTAAATAGTACCTTTGTCAGTGTAATGTTATCTTGTGATAAATAGCTAATTTAAGATTCAGTCATACTCTTGAAACTTATATCTGGTTGCAATAATAAACAAAGAAATATCTGTATGGAATGTCTTATTTATTTCTATTTATTTCTATTCATTTAATTATTATTTCATACACATATATTGCACAGTTCTTCAAATAAATATTTCATGTAACATACTACATGTATAGCAATTAACTACCAATAAATCATACACTGTGTATGTCCACATTGTAATCTGGGCTCAGTAAGCTATGTTTACATTTCATTTAATTTTATACATTTATCACTTCAACTAGAATATCATTTAACAAATCCCATACTATGAAATGGTTTAGTTTTAAACACTGTTTGTACTTTTTAAAATAAGGGCAAAAGATCTAGATAGCAATATTAGAATTGAACTTTTATCACATATCTATAAGTACATAGGAAAAATATTATAAGATGACATATTTTTATCTGGGGCCTATTTCTTTATGGATGGACAAACAGTGTTATGGATATATCTTCCTCTGTTTGATACAGTATTGGTCCTATTTCAAAAACTTTAAAATAACAATACAAATCTAACAAAATTTAAATCAAATAAAAGCATGACATAATCATAGTCCATGTACATTATACAGTATTTATTCCTTGTCTCTCTGTTTGTTCTATTGTTTGCTGAAGATTTGTATCAAACAGGTCACATCTGAAAAGACAAAAAAAAAACATTATAAAATAGAGTTATCAGCAATTTACTGTTTACCTTCTGTCCATGCAACTTATACCATCACAATAAAACACTGAATAGTTATTGCATGCACATGGAAGAGAAAATAATATGGGAGACAATCAATAAATATGTAAGTATCTAATAATCTTTGAGATATGGCATTCAGAGCTGGCCAAAGAGAAGCACCAATATTGAATTTTATTGAGAAATACACTTGGAAATTTGAATGTCTTATGATTGCTTTCAGCTAATCAAAACAGATTACATTGAAACATACATGTATTTTAGTAATTATGAAGATATACATTTAACCTTTGGGAAACTACAGATATCTAGAACTAGAGGCTCTAAAGAGCCTGTGTCGCTCACCTTGGTCTATGTGAATATTAAACTTTAGGACGCAGATGGATTCATGACAAAATTGTGTTTTGGTGATGGTGATGTGTTTGTACATCTTACTTTACTGAACATTCTTGCTGCTTACAATTATCTCTATCTATAATGAACTTATCCCAGTACTAGTTTCAGAGGAGAAGATTTTTGTAAAAAATAAGATTTACGAAAAAAGGTTAAAAATTGACTATAAAGGGCAATAACTCCTAAAGGGGTCAAATTACCATTTCGGTCATGTTGACTTATTTGTAGATCTTACTTTGCCAACATTTATTGCTTTTTACAGTTTAGCTCTATCTATAATAATATTCAAGATAATAACTAAAAACAGCAAAATTTCCTTAAAATTACCAATTCAGGGGCAGCAACCAAACAACGGGTTGTCCGATTCATCTGAAAATTTCAGGGCAGATAGATCTTGACCTGATAAACAATTTTACTTCATGTCAGATTTACTTTAATGCTTATGTTTTTGAGTTATAAGCCAAAAACTGAATTTTACCCCTATGTTCTAGTATTAGCCGTGGCGGCCATTTTGGTTGGTTGGCCGGGTCACGCCACACATTTTTTAAACTAAATACCCCAATGATGATTGTGGCCAAGTTTGGTTTAATTTGGACCATTAGTTTCAGAGGAGAAGATTTTTGTAAAAGATTACTAAGATTTACGAAAAATGGTTAAAAATTGACTATAAAGGGCAATAACTCCTAAAGGGGTCAACTGACCATTTCGGTCATGTTGACTTATTTGTAAATCTTACTTTGCTGAACATTATTGCTGTTTACAGTTTATCTCTATCTATAATAATATTCAAGATAATAACCAAAAACAGCAAAATTTCCTTATATTACCAATTCAGGGGCAGCAACCAAACAACGGGTTGTCAGATTCATCTGAAAATTTCAGGGCAGATAGATCTTGACCTGATAATCAATTTTACATCTGTCAGATTTGCTCTAAATGCTTTGGTTTTTGAGTTATAAGCCAAAAACTGAATTTTACCCCTATGTTCTATTTTTAGCTGTGGCGGCCATCTTGGTTGGTTGGCCGGGTCACGCCACACATTTTTTTAACTAGATACCCCAATGATGATTGTGGCCAAGTTTGGTTTAATTTGGCCCAGTAGTTTCAGAGGAGAAGATTTTTGTAAAAGATTACTAAGATTTACGAAAAATGGTTAAAAATTGACTATAAAGGGCAATAACTCCTAAAGGGGTCAACTGACCATTTCGGTCATGTTGACTTATTTGTAGATCTTACTTTGCTGAACATTATTGCTGTTTACAGTTTATCTCTATCTATAATAATATTCAAGATAATAACCAAAAACAGCAAAATTTCCTTAAAATTACCAATTCAGGGGCAGCAACCCAACAACGGGTTGTCCGATTCATCTGCAAATTTCAGGGCAGATAGATCTTGACCTGATAAACAATTTTACCCCTGTCAGATTTGCTCTAAATGCTTTGGTTTTTGAGTTATAAGCCAAAAACTGAATTTTACCCCTATGTTCTATTTTTAGACATGGCGGCCATCTTGGTTGGTTGGCCGGGTCACGCCACACATTTTTTAAACTAGATACCCCAATGATGATTGTGGCCAAGTTTGGTTTAATTTGCCCCAGCAGTTTCAGAGGAGAAGATTTTTGTAAAAGTTAACGACGACGGACGACGACGACGGACGACGGACGCCGGACGCCGGACGCCGGACGCCAAGTGATGAGAAAAGCTCACTTGGCCCTTCGGGCCAGGTGAGCTAAAAATCAACAACTAATCCATTAAATTTGTCCCAATGCTAGAGCCCAGTAACAAGGAGGATCTTTTAATTATAGAATATAACTAACTGTTAACTTCCTTACCTTATAGGCATATCCAAGGAATAAAATGGATTTTTTAAAGCAAAGTCAGCATAAATCTCATAAAGTCTTTTAATAAACACATCAACACCAGTTTGTCTAGGATCTGCTATCACAATAAATTTTATTCCTGTAAAATAAAATATTTTATCATGATAATAGTTGAAAAACTAAATTTCAACTATAATAAAGACCAACCGCAATTTCTTTAATACATGTGTTTAAACTTGTAATGTCATGGAAAATTCCCATACAGTCATTTCTGTGTCATTTGGTCTCTTGTGAAGAGTTGTCTCATTGGCAATCATACCACATCTTCATTTTTTTTATTTATACATGTTTCAGTGAAGAATGCAAAGATTTTGGTTAATTTCAAACAAACTTTTGCACCAGCAAATATTAAACACATTCATATCAACTAATTTAAACAAACTTATTTATCTCCGATATTTCATCTCTTTAATTTCACCATTTGCAAATCTAGTAGTTAAATGAGTAAAGATCCACATTTTAACTATTAAAGTGAATATTTTTAATATTAGCATTATTTTAATCCTGAAAGTCGCAAAAATTAATGGCTTGTGAAATTAGTTGGTTTACAGTAGATAATTTGTGTTTATGAAACATTTATTTGGTACTGACATGTGCTCCATATTCTACTCACAAAAATAAGTCAAATGATGAAATTTTTGTTCACTTGTAGTCTAATTAATTAATGCAGGTCTACCTAATTAGCAACAAGAAGTGTCAAAAAGTGACAGGAAGCATCAAGAAGCGACAAGAAGCGTCAAGAAGCAACAAGAAGAATAATTTTGGCAACAAGAAGACTGTTTAGTAACGAGAAACAATTTTTTTAATTAAATATAAAGAATATACGGGCAGAATTAAATTGATTATATTGATCGATGAAGAAATTAAACATTTGTAAGGCCTAGAAGGAAAGGGATTGTTTAGTTTTTCATTAAATATAAAGAATATGTTTAAGATAATGTATGTATCTGTTTTCAGCAACGACAGAGTATGAATAAACGAATAGAGATAAATATAGAGTGGGCATAATAGAATATAATCTCTTGATTCATTTGCTTAATGGTATGCTCTAACTGTACTCTTGTTATGACAATGCGATGCTTTCTGACATTTTTGTTGAAACCATGTTTCACATTTTTCACAAAACACACCATGGGCACATTTGAGTGCAGTTTTTTAAGCAGTTACCACAGGGATGTGACATTTTTAGAGTGTAAGATTATTATTGCAGGTTATAACTTCCCTTATTTTTTCCTTTGCCCAAGAGGAAAACCCTTATCCTAAGGGATTTAGATTGACACGGCGATGTGGAACATCAAATGATATTAACGAGGCGTGTGTCCCTTGTTTTATTGCTACAATAACATTCAATTAGCACCTTCAACTTTGTACATGCATCAGACTATACAATTGCACGCGTCAGACTATACAATTGCACGGCCAGAATATACAATCATTTTAAAAAGTGAACACCTGTTGAAAACTCAAAATTTATTTATTAATTTTCTTTAATCTTCAATCAACATGATAAATATCATTAAATGATGCAATACACTAAATAAAGTGATGAAAATTATTCACATTTTAATTTTGTTTACCTCTTGTTTGATTTCAGTTCTTTGTATTTCACAATTCGTGTCTATATTTTCTGGACAATGATGCACAAATAATGCATTTTGCAAGTTTATTATATATTTTACAAAGAGAGTTTTAAAAAACAAATTATAAGATAAATATATTATTGTTCTAAAACACAAGTAAAAGTAATAGCATATATATTACGACAGGGTAAAAGTAATACTTGCTGTTATACATAATAAATAATAAAATATCATGAAAATAAATGTAGCAATTAGATCTATGTTTCATTTTTTTTCTATCAATATTAACCTTCTTGTCACTAAAATTGGTTTCTTTTGCATATCATTTTAATAGTTATTTGGAATAAGTAATTTTTATAAAAAAAAAATTCTTGTCGCTAAAAAGTTTCTTGTCGCTTCTTGACACTTCTTGTCCCTAATTAGTGAGACCGATTAATGCTATCTCTTGACAACCAAGTTTATGTGAATATTTTTAACATTTAAAATTCCTTACTGTTTAATATTTACATATACATGATATACAGAGATCAATTATCTTTAAATAAAAGATTCATTTCATATAAAGTAAAAAGATTCATTTTTCGAAAGTTTATAAATATAACAACAAGAGTGCACACACTGAAATGTCTCGCCTTCTTTACTAATCATTGATATTATGTTGATAGTCCTAAGTATAAAGCGTTATTACAACTGTCACATAAACTTAACATTAAACAAGATAGTTAAACAAAGACCAATGAACCATGCCAGGCAGACATGTACAGCTAACAATGCTTCCATACAACAAATATAGTTGACCTATTACTTAGTTTAAGAAAAATAGACCAAAACACAAAAGTTTAACACTGTCCAATGAACCGTGCAATTGAGGTCATGGTCAAATAAAACCTGCGGGACTGACATATAGATCATAATATATTTCCATACACCAAATATAGTTGACCTTTGGCATATAATATTAGATAAAAAGATCAAAACTTAAAAACTTAACTTTGACCACTGAACCATGAAAATGAGGTCAAGGTAAGATGACATCTGCCTGCTAGACATGTACACCTTACAATCATTCCATACAACAAATATAGAAGACCTATTGCATAAAGTATGAGAAAAACAGACCAAAACACAAAAACGTAACTATAACCACTGAACCATGAAAATGAGGTCAAGGTCAGATGACACCTGCCAGTTGGACATGTACACCTTCCAGTCCTTCCATACACCAAATATACTAGCCCTATTGCTTATAGTATCTGAGATATGGACTTGACCACCAAAACTTAACCTTGTTCACTGATCCATGAAATGAGGTCGAGGTCAAGTGAAAACTGTCTGACGGGCATGAGGACCTTGCAAGGTACGCACATACCAAATATAGTTATCCTATTACTTATAATAAGAGAGAATTCAACGTTACAAAAATTCTGAACTTTTTTTTCAAGTGGTCACTGAACCATGAAAATGAGGTCAAGGACATTGGACATGTGACTGACGGAAACTTCGTAACATGAGGCATCTATATACAAAATATGAAGCATCCAGGTCTTCCACCTTCTAAAATATATAGCTTTTAAGAAGTGAGCTAACACCGCCGCCGTAGCCGCCGCCGGATCACTATCCCTATGTCGAGCTTTCTGCAACAAAAGTTGCAGGCTCGACAATAAATTACCTGTCATTGTCTGATGACAGTGAAGTTTAAATACATCTGTCTCCAATAACTCTATACCAGAAGATCTAGGCTCTGGAGAAAGCTGGGAACCAATCGTAAATAATCTGGAAAAAATAAATTACAAACAAATCTATTATCTATATAGCTATCAATGCCAAAGGACATAGGAGTCAGGCTTCACAGATACTGTGTATAATCTGATTTAAATATCAAAACCCATGTTTGGAACAGATATTATTAAAATGCTGGAGAATAAAAAAAAATTTCAAAATTTTTTCAAAATTTTTTTAACTTCAAAACCATAGCATATTCAACATAGCAGAAAAATATTATAATTCAACTTGTCTGGTACTGGTTGACCCTGGTCAGAGACAAAATAGGAATCTATATAATCAGAAAAGGGTAGAAACTGTGATTTAAAGCAAACATGAAGACAAAAAATGCAAAAACAAACAAAACAAAGAAGAACAGCTCACTTGACCCTTTAAGGGGGCTCGCGGGTCTAAATCAAATTTTTTTTATTTAATATAGGATTTCTCTATATTTTTCTATAAATGAACTTTATCTTATTCGTGTTATACTTAATAGAAAAATGAAATAAAAAATGGGCTCACAGTTCATTTACGCTCACAATCTGCCTTCGAAAGAAGCATACATTTTTGTTAATGTCCTTTTTTCTGTTGAACTAATAGCAGAAATAGCGGTAATATCGAACATTTGTTGAAATAAAAAAAGAACTAAAATTGCAGAAATCGCTTAATTTTTACAATTATTTAGTTTATGTACAGCTTATTCGAAAACAACAATAAAAAATATAGGTCACCGAAGAGTTAAAAAAGATATTTCAATTCTAATGCCAAAATATGGCATTTTTGCACCAAAGGGAGATAATTTTGAGCTTTTTCAATGATATCTACATTTTAAAAGTCACCTGGGGCCAACATGAATTGATTTTTGGGAATGAATTTTGTACCATATGATAAAGTAACAACTACTAAAGGTAATAAATAAAATTTGTAATGAAATATTAAAGTTTAATTTTTTTCTGAAAATCTTATACCTGCGAGCCACCTTAAGCTACCTAATGTTTATGCACATGATATACTGTCAATTCAGAAATTAATGGGAGGTTTTTATTATTGCGAATAATGCGACAGAGTTGAAAGCGCAATAATTTAAACTCCCATTTTGAAATATTTCATATGAATTAAACAGGATTGTTCTCAAAATCTTAAGAATTAAAATCACATTTGGAAGTTTAAAATGACGAAATCGCAATCATAAATGCACGCAACAATTTCTGAATTTACAGGAACGTGATACAGTAAGTTAAACTTTACCAGTAACACTAAAAGACTAGAATACTTACGAATGAAACATGCTAGCCAACATAATTTTTTATACTTACGAATGAAACATGCTAGCCAACATAATTTTTTCATTTGTTGATAATTTTTGCCTTCCAAATTTGATGTTAATGGGGTAATTTTCTGCTGAGGATAAAACTTCTAAGATTTCTCTGCCGTCTTGCAAATATCTGCCTTCTGCAATAATACCATTAATTCCAAGTACACAATGACCAACTGAAATGAGAAGATGGTAAATGTTGCTGATCTGTTATGACAAAACTTGTTTGTCTGTTGTTAATAATTTTGTAATAGGGGATCCTGAAATCACATGCTAAGTAATAAGAGTCCATGAATGACATTGACTGACATGAGGTATAAAATAATATTCATCTTTATTCATAAAATAAAAAAAATGCATACACATATATTCCATGCTTTCACATAATTTTAAAATGACTCTATGAATTCCTTCTTTAAAAAATCACTCATATAAATTTTTATGCAAGTATTTAAATTACTTTTGGCTTCAAATAAGACTGTACTAATAACTTTATTTGGCCGAAAACATAAATCTTTATATACATTTCTTTACAATAATATAAAGAACAAATAACAATGCATATAATATATAAAAATACTAAATACTTATTCAGTTAATTTAGGATAATACACATAATGGTGGGCCACAAAAATTAAATATCCCCTGTATAAGTTACTGATGCAAAATATGCAAAAATTAAATGAATAAAAATCAAAAAATATTTTTTAAACAATATAAACTAGAGGCTCTCAAGAGATTGTGTCGCTCACTTGTTACTGTATTTACTGATGTCGGCCATCTTGGTTGGTAGGCAGGGTCATTTGACATTTAGAAAAGAAGATTTTTGTACAATAACTCCTTAAGGGGTTCTCTGACAATTTTGGTCATTTGACTTATTTGTAGATCGTACTTTGCTGAACATTATTGCTGTTTACAGTTTATCTCTATCTATAATAGTATTCAAGATAATAACCAAAAACTGCAAAATTTCCTATAAATTACCAAATTTAGGGCAGCAACCCAACAACAGGTTGTAGGATTCATCTGAAAATTTGTGAGGTGATAGATCTTATTCTGATGGACATTTAAATCTTGAAAGATTTGCCCTAAATGTCTTAGTTTCAAAGATATAAAGCAATCAAAGAGCTGAAAGCTCTGAGGAAAAATGACGCCACTGCCTCTGATATTGAGATATTTTTTATGCAAGTCTTGATTTTCACATACCGTAATAAGGTGAACATCGCAACATGTCTCGTAAGCATATAATTGACATTTGTATATGAGTGTGTGAAGTAAAGATGACAACTAACTGGTTTTTTTTTAATACAAATGATTAGGTCAAGAGTCAAGACTACCTAAATGATCTACAGTATCCAATGACTACTGGCTGTTTTTTTTTGTACAGATAAATAGGTCAAGAATACTGGAATGATCTACAATATCCAATGATTACTAGCTGTTCTCTTGTACTAATAAATAGGTCAAGACTATTTATATGATCTACAATATCCAATGACTACTGGCTGTTCTTTCATGTCTTTTGTACGTTCTAAATAAAGACTACCTGAATGATCTAAAGTATTCTAAGTAATGTGTATATTTTTTTTCTTGCAATTACATTTTTCTAAATCAAGAAACAGACTACTAGTATCCTTTCAAACCAAATGATTATGAAGAGCCTGTTGTAATAAGCTCTTATACCCCACTTGTCCTATAACATCTGACTTCCCATTCTTATTCAATGTTTAACGTTTTTATACCAGTTATACTGATATTTTCATTTTTTTAAATTTTTGAATGCGAAGTGTGACACATTGATAGTAAAAAAAATTATAAGAACAGTAAATAGAAATAGTAAATAATGCTCCTGAGGTCATATGTTATAGGACTAATTACCCACATACATGTACTCATTATATAAGTTACTAGTGACATACACAAATGTATGTTATTTCTGTTACTTGAAGCAAATTCTTTTTCTGTAGATTTACACAATATTGTTATACTTTTTTTATTTCACATTGAAGATAAGACAAATAGGGATACTCCTTTGATTTTTTTATTTCATGTCAATCAGGTCCCTTTATATGATACTTGAAACCACTTCTCTGCCATATTGATATTTTATAACAACTCTGCCCATGACCCATATAATTTGATATTCATTCTTTAACCATATATCATAGTAAGCTAGTTTTTTATTTTACACTAATTCACAATCTTTCATGTTAACTTTTGTCTCCATTTAAGTTTATGCCATTGAACCATCATGGTATTAAACACAATTTCAAGTAATTATGCTGTTATAGTGGGTCACCATATATTCATCTTGGGTGGCATTCCAGTTATCATGGTTATTGAAATTTGTGTCAGATTGGATAATGAACTAGACCTTTAGGAATTGATCTCATAATTTAATATGGAGCCATCGTATGCGACCACTACCCGGTAACAAAAATAAACATGTCAAGCGGCAAAATTTATCACCAGAGATTACAAGTCAAAAGAGGATGGATAAGTCTCCAAAATGTTTGCCAAACTGGAACTACAACAAGATCTCCAGACAAGGATGAACAAGGCGTTGAAGCCAAAGTTAGTATTTATGTACAAAGAAGTTGAGGGGCTGATTCACGCTATTGAACCAGACGAATTCCTCTTAAAAGCATGTCCGAAGAGAACCATAACTGCTGAGAAATTCAAAGAATACCACGAAATAATTATTATGGAAAAGCAAGTAAAGTATTACTCTTAATGTGAGTGTATTGACATTCCGCCAAGTTAAACTCCATACAATATTCAAACTCACTTTAGGGCCTTAATAATAGGGTACAAGTCAAATCGGCACCTGGTCAAATCGACACCCATAGAAAAAGTCAAATCAGCACCTGGTTAAATCGACATCTAGTCAAATCGGCACCTATTTAAAGTCAATTAGGCATCCAATAATATATATAAATAATTCAACCCTTAAAAATGTGAATAAACATGATAAATTTAGGTTAATATTTCTGGCCAACCCCTTCCTTATCTACCTCTTCTTGGGTAAATACTGTAAAAATTTCTGGACAACCCATTCCTTATTTTTACTGTTTTTGCATGAAATACTGTTAAAAATATATATTAAAAAAATCTAACATGTGTGCCGAATTGACTATATCAAGTGTCGATTTAACCAGGTGCCAATTTGACTAGATGCCGATTTGACTACACCGGGTGCCGAATTGACCAGGTGCCGATTTAACCAAGTGCCGATTTGACTAGAATTCCGTAAGACAGTGATCGCATGCCGAATCAGCTAGACGACACTGTTGTGTATGCATCAAACGTAGAGAGCTTCAAATCTGTTCTCCAGCCCCGCCAATACATTGCAATAAAACTGTTGTATTAAAGCCAGCATCGATATCGACAATTTATTCACTTGTCATACAGATAGTCTGTTACCGACTCTACTGTTGTAACTTTGTAAACAAAGATTGAGTCAAATTTCCGGTACTTCGATCTGTCTTATAACCAGTAGAAAGTGGACAAACACGGACTCATTATATTTTCTTATAAAAAGGCAGTTGTTTGTAAAAAGAAAAGACTGTCAAGTTTTCCATGATTAATCATATATCGTTAATGTTTTAACAATGTTTTAGTTTTACTTCACATAATCAATAAAGTTATAAAAATAGATTTATGAGTATCTTAACAACATTGGTTGGTACACTTGGATCTTTTTGGTAATAAGAAGGACCGGAGGTATGTAAACTGGTTCCCGGTTGATTACTACACAAAAATGATAATACAAGCAAATTCCAGTTTGTATGTAAAATAGTAAATACGAAACCAAGCATGGTAGATGGAGAAATGTAATGGAAAGTAAATACGAACCAAGCGCGGTAGGCAGAGAAATGTAATGGAAGTTCAGTTCACTAGTATCGGAAACATGCGGCTGAAAGCGTCATTTTCCAAAAACTGCATTTAACCACTATGTTCTAATTTTAGCCATGTCGGCCATTTTGTTTGGTAGGTGGGGTCATCGGATACATTTTTTGAACTATATATCACAATTATGATTGTGGCCAAGTTAGTTTAAATTTGGCCCAGTAGTTTCAAAAAGAAGATTTTTGTACTAGTTACAAAAAAATGACGAAAAAGTTGTCAAAAATTGACTATAAAGGGCAATAACTCCTTAAGGGGTTGACTGACAATTTTGGTCATGTTGACTTATTTGTAGGTCTTATTTTGCTGAACATTATCGCTGTTTACAGTTTATCTCTATCTATAATAGTATTCAAGATAAAAACCAAAAACTGCAAAATTTCCTTAAAATTACCAATTCAGGGGCAGCAACCCAACAACAGGTTGTCCGATTTGTCTGAAAATTTCAGGGCAGATAGATCTTGACCTGATCAACAATTTTACTCCTGTCAGATTTGCTCTAAATGCTTTGGTTTTAAAGATATAAGCCAAAATATATATTTTACCCCTGCGTTCTATTTTTAGCCATGGCGCCCATCTTGGTTTGATGGCCAGGTCATCGGACACATTTTTAAACTAGATACCCAAAGGATGATTGTGGCCATGTTTGGTTAAATTTGGCCCAGTAGTTTCAGAGGAGAAGATTTTTGTAAAAGTTTAAGTACGCTGGACAACGGACGATGGACGACGGATGCCAAGTGATGAGAAAAGCTCACTTGACCTTTCAGGTCAGGTGAGCTAAAAAGGGGGGGAGGGATGGGAAATTTCTTGATTTGATTAATCTAAAGAATTCTAATGTAATGACTAGGAAAAGGAATTCACTTTAAAACTAAAGGTGGAGTAAACACATATCAAAATCAGTTAAACGAGAATATCAAATGATCAGCAAAAGGGGGGCAACTAGAACATATTTCACATCGTAAAAACCAAAAAATAAACTTGTTTCAATATTTGACAGGTCAAAGATTAATAAGAATAATCATTCAGAAAAACAAGAGTGCACACGCTGAAATGTCTCGCCTTCTATACTAATCATTGATATTATGCTGATAGTCCTAAGTATAAAGCTAAGCTTTAATTACAACTGTCACATAAACTTAACATTAACCAAGATAACTAAACAAAGACCAATGAACCTTGAAAATGAGGTCAAGGTCAGATGAACCATGCCAGGCAGACATGTACAGCTAACAATGCTTCTATACAACATATATAGGTGACCATGTTGACCCATTACTTATAGTTTAAGAAAAATAGACCAAAACACAAAAACTTAACACTGTGCAATGAACCGTGAAAATGAGGTCACGGTCAAATAAAACATGCACGACTGACATAAAGATCATAAAATATTTCCATACACCAAATATAGTTGACCTATGGCATATATAGTATTAGATAAAAAGACCAAAACTCAAAAACTTAACTTTGACCACTGAACCATGAAAATGAGGTCAAGGTCACATGACATCTGCCCGATAGACATGTACACCTTACAATCATTCCATACCACAAATATAGTAGACCTATTGCATATAGTATGAGAAAAACAGACCAAAACACAAAAATTTAACTATAACCATTGAACCATGAAAATGAGGTCAAGGTCAGATGACACCTGCCAGTTGGACATGTACACCTGACAGTCCTTCCATACACCGAATATACTACCCCTATTGTTTATAGTATCTGAGATATGGACTTGACCACCAAAACTTAACCTTGTTCACTGATCCATGAAATGAGGTCGAGGTCAAGTGAAAACTGTCTGATAGACATGAGGACCTTGCAAGGTACGCACATATCAAATATAGTTATCCTATTACTTATAATAAGAGAGAATTCAACATTACAAAAAAATTGAACTTTTTTTTCAAGTGGTCACTGAACCATGAAAATGAGGTCAAGGACATTGGACATGTGACTGACGGTAACTTTGTAACATGAAGCATTTATATACAAAGTATGAAGCATCCAGGTCTTCCACCTTCTAAAATATAAAGCTTTTAAGAAGTGAGCTAATGCCGCCGCCGCCACCGGATCACTATCCCTATGTCGAGCTTTCTGCAACAAAAGTTGCAGGCTCAACAAAAACTGGAAGTTTTTGTCTGAATAGAACTTATTACCAAGTTATGTTAAATTGTTTAAGATACAGTGAAAAATAAATAAACAAGTGTTAATGGTGGTATGTTGTAAGTTTTCCCATTACATCAATGTCATTCAGACTCTCTGGACTTTACGTATGAAATCTAATAAGATCAGAAAACTCTGAGAAACTATAGACCCTGATACCCAATTCTGGGCCTAAACTAATTTTTCAAATACTTGCGAGAAATTACCAAGAGAAATGGTGCAACGTACAACAGTCAGGGGACTTACTTAAATGAGTGATTTTCTAAATCACTGATTCAAGTAACATTATTTCAACAAAGGTTGAAAGTTAGAGTTGTCTTTCTTTAATAATCACCTATTTAAGTACATGTAGTACAAATTAATCACTAGAAGAAGTGATTTAATTTTATTGTAGCTTTAAATATAGAATACTAATGATCCAGGGACTGATTTCTAAGATTATCAGAACCAACATCTGTGTTGATAGGATGACCAAGTCATTTCAGGTGATGACCTTGTACTGAATCTAGGATAATGACATAAAAATCACTTGTTTAAGTATCATACCTTAATTTCCTTCCCAAAAATCACTTATTTAAGTATCATTATTTTAATAACCACCACTAATTTCAACACCCCGAACAGCAGTCTTCACGTTGAACTGCTAAATCTACAGGCCCGCAGCTCAATTTTTGAAAATTTTTAGTTAGATTCTGTTGGCCTGTAAGTCTGATTTTTACAGGCCCGAGAGCAATTTTACCAGCCTAGGCTGCCTAGGCTGCCTGGGCTGCCACTCGTCGTGAAGGCTGGAACAGTGAAATTTTTATCGCAAACAGTAGAATTTTATTATATAATCTGAGAGATGAAACCTTGAACTTCACAGGAAAAATACTCCCACTGCTGGGAAAAATCTGTTAAAAAAGTATCAGTTCATTATGTAAAACCATTATAATAGTATTTTTTCAACTAAAATAGAATTTGCAGCTAAATGGCAGCATTAAAGGCATAAACCTTGCTACTTAAAAGAAGCAAAAAGGTATATTTTTTCAATTTTACCAATGAAAAGATATTATTTAAACCTATAATATGTCAAGTATGTGTTTAAAATAATTTTTTAAAACTACAAAATCACATTTTGTGACAAAACTTTGAATCTGCTACTTAAATAAGTGATTTTAAAATCACTTATTAAAGTAAGTCCCCTGACAGTATATAGTCAGTATACAGTACAATCTTGAGAGACAAGTTGTGTCAATTATTGACCTTAGGATCAGAATCAGGATCAGACCTTACAATAAAATTTGACCAATCAACAATTGAAGTATATGAAGAGAGTGGGAAGATACCTTTTACTGTGAGTCGTATGTTTCCAATCTGGCTTCGGTAGACGAAATAATTATGATTGACAAGCTTAGGTACATTAGGATGATTCTGACAACAAAAGTAGGCGTGTTATACATCATGGTGTAGAAAAATCAATTGAGATTAAGGTTTATGTACCCTTCTGTAGCCATTTTTGTACGAACTTTTCAAACTTCAATTGTATCAAAACTACAGATATTATGAATAATAGAGATAGGCCATTTTGTACATATTCCAAGGGGAAACTTGATGCAAAGCATTATTTTTTACTGTTCCATTGCATTTAATAGAAAAAGAGGACTTTGTGGCAAATAAATCAAGATTTTTATAGAAAATCCACAGCCTTTATCCTTGTACTCTCATATTTGGCAATTTGATGACTGATAGATATAGGATTTTTGCATGCAGTGCTAGCATTGATTTCCTTAAAACAAGTTTATAAATGTAGTTATTGGTTAAGACAAGTATAAATATGGCCAAAATCAAGTACACCTTTTAGGGTGCGCTCGACTTTAGTGACTCAGCACGAGGTGTTTTGGAATTTACAGGTTACTTAGAACCTTTTGTAAAAAATAAACACTAGCACATCATAGAAAATCAAGTGAGTAATTTATGTTTCAAATTTTATAACAAAAATCTCTGTATTAAAGGCTGTGGATTTTCTATAAAAATCTTGATTTATTTGCCACAAAGTCCTCTTTTTCTATCAAATGCAATGAAACAGTAAAAAATAATGCTTTGCATCAAGTTTCCCCTTGGAACATGTACTAAATGGCCTATCTCTATTATTTATTATATCTTTAGTTTTGATACAACTGAGGTTTGAAAAATTTGTACAAAAATGGCTACAGAAGGGTACATAAACCTTAACCAGATAACAAGGTTTAGTTGGGTTGACAACCGAGAAATCGGCATATAAGGGGCTAATTGTGCGACCGGCTGACATTTTTCAAAAATGCGAGTTAAGTACTTTGTGATATATTATATACAAAAATGTCAATGCCTGTCATAGTAGCTGCCTTTAAGTTGCAGCCTGCAATGGATTTGTCTGTATTTTTTTATTATACATTTGACACAACTATGATTTATATAAATAATGATTATTTAAGCTTAATACTACAGTTTGACATCCTGTCAATCACCTTTAATCCCATCACATTCTCCAAATGCAACTACCACCTTATCATCATAAATTTTCAACATTAAATTGAGAGGGTATGCAAATGTTTTCTCCAATTCTGGTCGGGTATTGTTATGGTCAAACTGGTAAATTAAACCACCAGCCTTATTTATTATGTATACACTAAATATTGCCATTGCTCAGTATTTTCAGTTCATCATCTCATTTTTCGCTTTCTGTAATTGCAATCAGGGGAAACAATCCTTGTTGTGATCGATGCCTAGGGACAGTCCACATGCTGGATTGTTTCCTGAGCGAACTACTTAAAATACATCTAAATCCTGAAATGTTTCAAACAGTAACGCACCATAACTTTCTGAAAAATATTAACAAGATTCGTAAAATCTTAGCAAAATTTGTTCCATACCTTTCTTTTTGTTGTTGCAAATTCCAAAAGCCAAAAGAAGGGTTTAATATTCTATTAAATAAGAAATATTAGTAATGAACGGATGAACTCTATTATTCTGAAATCCGTCGAAAAATAAACACATTTTATCACTGACTGACAACAGGGGCAAACACATTTTGCAATAAAAAGTTAAACAATTATAAGGCTATGTTAAAAACCATAATGCTGGGACTAAAAAGGAAATGCACATATCGCAATAAAACATACAAATCATGATCAGTTACTGTATATTAGGACAGGGGAAGTGTTAACAGAAATTGGACAATAATGACAAATTCAAAAGGGGCATGCACTAAAACAGCCAATATAAACTCATTTCTGATAAAATTTTGCAAAAGGTGTTAAAAAAAATCTACATGCATATCTTTTATTTTTTATTGACGTTATGACTTTATCTTTTTTATGCACATCTATAACATCAGACTTGGACTTCTCTTGAACTGAATTTTAATGTGCGTATTGTTATGAGTTTACTTTTCTACATTGGCTAGAGGTAAAGGGGGAGGGTTGAGATTTCATAAACATGTTTAATACATGTTTAATACATGCGGTATGGGCTTTGCTCATTGTTGAAGGCCATACGGTGACCTATAGTTGTTAATGTCTGTGTCATTTTGTCTTTTGTAGAAAGTTTCTCATTGGCAAGTATGTCACATCTTCTCTTTTATATAAACCCCGCCGCATTTTTGTGCCTGTCCCAAGTCATGAGCCTCTGGCTTTTGTTAGTGTTGTATTATTTTTAATTTTAGTTTCTTGTGTACAATTTGGAGTTTAGTATGGCGTTCATTATCACTGAACTAGTATATATACATTTGTTTGGGGGCCAGCTGAAGGACGCCTCCAGGTGCGAGAATTTCTCGTTGCATTGAAGACCTGTTGGTGACCTTCTGCTGTAGTTTGTTCTGTGGTCAGTTGTTGTCTCTTTGACACATTCTCCATTTCTATTTTCAATTTTATGTATCTGTAAGACTAAAATATCACTCAGATCACATCATCCAATGGATTTAGTGTAAAGACGCATTATAGAAGAAGGTCGTCAAATACCAGAGGGACATTCAAACTCGAAAATAAACTGACAACGACATGGATCAAAAAGAAAAAAAACAGACAAACAAACAATAGTACATTAAGCACAACATAGAAATCTAAAGACTTAACAACACGAACCACAACACGAACCCCCCAAAAAAGTGGCGATGACCTCAGGTGCTCCGGAAGGGTAAGCGGACAGATCCTGCACTGGATGTGACAACCAGTCACAGAAAACCCCAACCTTGTGCAATGTCATAAAGTATTTGAGACAAAATCTGAAAAAGTCTTTGGTAATAAGAAAAAAAAAACCAAAAAAATCTTTAGACCCGGTATTTTAAAAACACAAATCGAAGAACTCACCTTGAGGATCTAGGAACTGTTGTCTGTAATTCAAACAATTGTTAAATGTGGTAACAATGGCAATTTAAAAAATGGTATAAAAAAAATCCAGTTCTTTCCTGTTACCAAAGTTAATCAATTTTAAAAAAGTTTCTAATGGGAATAAGGAATAAGTTTAATACACTATTTGTGGTTTTCTAGTATGTCCTGCAATAGTTTATCAAATGCCAATTATTAATTTTAGCATTTGCAATACAAAAGGTTTAGAAATATCCTAAAATATAGTTAGATATGTCGGTAACATGAAAGTATCTTGAGTAACAGGAAAACGGTAACAGAACAGAGTTGGTAACAGAAAGGATTTTTTTTTCTTAAAAAAATGATTTATTTTATAGTTTAAGAAAAATACATCATTTCAGATTGGTCACAATTGGAAGATAACAGCAAACAATGTCATTTATCCTTTGAAACTGTATTTGCAAGATGACAAATCTGCCTAGGTAATGAACAATTCTAAAATAAATTCCTTTCTGTTACTATCTACTATACTAAAATTGCACAATGTACTCTGCTGTTATCAAAAGCAAAATACCTATTTTTTCATTCAATATACTGTATATTATTTTGAAATTTATTTAATATGGTGATGATAACTTATATTAAATGAAATAGTTGGCATATAGTAGATCAGCTTTTTGATTCATCAGTGAAATTGTCTTGAACATCCCTCCTGTTACTGATTATGGTTATGCTGTTACTCTCAATCAGATAACATGACAGCTAGAACGTTAACGTAACAGAAAGTAATTACGCAGTACTTTTTGTTCATTTACTCGAATTGTGTATAAGTTTACTTCCATCTAAAATGTCAATTTGATAAGATACTATAAAAACACATGTACTGGTATAGTGCTGACAATGAAATATTCTCAGAATGTACACAAAAAGGCTGTACCTTTAAACATGAGAGAACAACAAAATTATTTTTCTCCAAATTCTGATCTTTTGGGAGTTCAGATTTTTTAAACTGGTTCACGGCTATTCACCTAATCATATGAATTCATACATTCAGGAAATGATGCTCTTCACACTGCATTACAATAAATAAATGTTTGGTCTTTGAAACATGTCTACAGGTGGAAAAAAAACAAGCGGTAACAGGAGGGATATTACCCCTGGGGACAACATTTGAAAGACCCTTACAAATGCAAAATTTTCTTACATGCTTTAGTTATAACAAAACCAGACCAGTAATGGAGAATTTTTTTTATATAATCTATCAGATTTGTGAAAATCGGAAGGCTGTTTACTTAATTTAAATATTCTTTGAATGATTTAATTTTCAGAAAATAACAGGGGACAACATGATTTTTTTTGGGGGGTGACCATTTAAATTATAATATTTTATTATAAGAAATATTAAAAAGAATGTTTAAGTGGCTGTAGTTTGTGCATTTTATACACTAGTTAAAACTATAACTTAAAATTTTCCAAAAAGATACCTGAATAAAAAATAATTGCTGGTAAAGTGTGGGACATGGAAATTATAGACTTTTCAGATATTGTCTCATCTACAGATTGTAATACCGTGAAAGTATATAATGTAAAAGTGAGTATGGTTTTAATATAGTGATAGCAAAATCACTATTTATATCAATAAAAACTATATAAAAAAAAGGTAATGACAGTGTTGATTTGATAACCTTCCAGAATAATTTTATTTTAAGAATTGACAAGGTTACCCGGATCGTATCGAAATTTTCGGGTTAAGTTAACAACATCGTCATAAAATTTCGGATGTGCTATTCGGAGTGTAATAAGTTTTCTACAGGACTGGTACAGACTAACTTGAAAACAGAATCTTTGTTTATATAGACGAATTCAGTACAGGTTGAACAAAGTAATTCGTGGAAACAAAAATCCCTGAATTAATAATATCCAATACTTTCTAGACTGCACTCATTGAAATCCAACTTCAAAGTCACTACAAACACATATGTGTCATTTCGGGGCTTTTTATAGCTGACTTTGATGTATGGACTTTGTTCATTGTTGAAGACCGAACGGTAACCTATATCTGATAGTTTCTGTGTCATGTGGTCTCTTGTTGAGAGTTGTCTAGTTGGCAATCATATACTGCTCCTTCTTTTTATATAGCGAACGATTTTTGATGTATAATTATAAATTTCATAACGAGTGAGAATGTGATAGCGCTTAATTAATATCAACTCCGTGAAGTGTGAAACGAAAAATATCTATTCATGCAAGAAATAGATAAGAGGCCACAAGATGGTACCAAATAGGAAAATTAACTTTAGGGGGGAATAAAACCGTTACTTTTGGTCGTAATTTTTTTGTGTAAGGTTTTCATTGGTGTAACAATAACATGAATATCTCAGGTTGATAAACTTTATTGCCGAAATGTACATACATATTAACAAGGAGAAAATCTAGGGCTTTAATCATCTCATGACATCTAAGGTAGGTATATCTAGCATATATATTTTTTTCTCATTTGAGAAAACATGGAACACGCTTCATAAGAGTTGCAGCAAATAACCTGCAATCAGATTTCTTAAACGACCATGATTTATTTAGATAACGGGAAACTTTAATAAGATTGGGTGGAAGTTTAGTATAAAGACCCTTGTTGCGTCAAAAAAATAAACTGAAATAGACTTTTTAGGCGTTATAATTATTTGGACTATGACAATAAATTATTATACCGTCCCCATTTTATTAACTTGAAAATATATATATAATATTGTTTAAAGTGTTTTGTTTGTAATAGGACGATATAAAAGATTCATATTCTGTTTTCGTTCATAAATAATACTTTTGAATTTGAAAATGAAATTTAATCCACATTATAAGACCTTTTCCAAAGGGTAGTAATTTCGAATATCCATGAAATAATTTCACTGGACGTAGAGCAAACAATAATCTATGTTCAAAAGTACGGAGTACAGTCAATCGTTCTCCGGAAACGGTATTTTTTTATCCAATTTCCAATTTCCGGTTCATAATTTAGGTCGCCAATCGACAATTTTGTATAAATTCTCAACTTCATTGCTTGTTCAAACAGTGAAACGACATGTAAATACACAATTAAAGTACATTATATACTTCTAATTTGAATTTTCAAGACAAGAGGTTATTTATTTTGTTGTTTGATTCCTAAATTCGTGACAACTGTTGTGTGTCAAGGTAATCAGGTAATCCAAATAGTTTGTCATTACACGTGTAACCGGAGATATCTAACCTGCTTGTTTTCTTATGGTATATTGAGCTGTTTATTTGGTTGGGGTGGAATGTAATGCTGAGTTCACACGTAATTCGAATTCAATTCGAATTAGTTTAATTCGCATTCGAAAAGTTCTACGTCCTAACTCAGTAACTAGCTGAATCTTTGGTCCGCAAATAGTAAAAAAATAACATAAGGACCTAAGAGCTACGGTTCCGCAGCTACGACCTAACATGCCTAACGTCAATTCTAATTCGAATTACAAATCGCGTGAAATCGCTTTACTGTCCAAACGAAGTTTACTTTTAATACGTATTCACTGTTCACAAAAGTGTATTTCTAATGCGAATTGGATAATTCGAATTAACCAAATGGGAATCAATTCGGATTAAAAAGTAGAGTGTATGAACGCGATTAGTGAATTCAATTCAAATTCAATTCGAATTAAATGTCCGTGTGAACGAGGCATAAGTCTTCATATTTAAGTAACATTCAGGACCTATGTTTAAGGTTCGTTGAAAAGGAATTAAAAAATATGTCTTCTATGAGCATCATGAGTACTGACAAACTGATGCATCTAGATATATAATACATGTATATTAAATAAGTTCTATGTTTAAGATTTTTATTTTAGGGGAGGAATTAATCGATCGTCCTTGTAAAAATAATTGTGGTATAGATATACATTAGTGACACATCTCCATTATATTCCTTATAGGGAGTGTACATGGATGCCACTCTACCCTTGCAGCCTTCAAGGTGTTCTTCGGATAAGGGAGGCATTTACCAGTACACACAATGCAAAATATAAAATATAAATGGTTATAAGTAACTATAGAAAAAGGCATGTTTAGAAAGTTTTTTAATGTACTAAACCATCTTTTTATTCAAAATTATATATTAAAAATTTGATTTGCAGATGGAGTTACCAGACAGAAATACAGATTATCGGGACAAGTCATATTGGGATGATCGTTATTCTAAAGAAAAAGCTTTTGACTGGTTTTCTGATTATGAAGAATTCAAACATTTACTGAAAGATGACATTAAACCAGCTGACAAAATTCTTATATTAGGTGAGTGTGTGATTCTTAAACAAAGACCTCTGAAAATTCATTTGTCAAACATGTGTCAAAGATGAACAAAGATTTGCCAAAAGAAAACAGACAAACAACAATCTCAAAAGGAGCATAAAACACCAAAAACAAATGATCATGTGAACCCCATCAAAACAAGTTTTATAGCTCAGATCAATGTCCTTTAAAGGTCAACATTTCCTGCTCTGTAGTGACTCCTGCTATTCAGTTGTTATTTACATCATATACTATACATGACTGTTACATACATGTAAACACATCTGCATCCTTACAGGCATCAATGAGTATACACACACAAACATGACAAATGCACAAACTCACGTCTTCATTTACTCCAAATCCATGCAACATTAAAAAAATACAATTGCTCAGTCTATTATTTTTAAATTTTTATACATCTGTTTATTGGATTTATTATGGTACACAGTTTTACTGTTGTCTGTATTTTAATGCTTTATCCAATTTTCATGAAATTTCGGTGAATTGCTTGTATCTTTTAAAATAAGCTCCCATTATTTTTTTTTTATAAATTCCTGATATTAAATTGGTTGGAGTAATTATAATGGAACTCTATTGGTTGAAAAAGTGACAGGTGTATCATGGGCTTGTGGCATACAATGTACATTATGTAGCTCTTTATTGACATTTGAAATAATTTTATTCATATGAATATCCAATTTTAATGACCTTATTTCATGAATTTATATGTTGAAAGTCTTATAACAACAACACTTATAAGACTATATACATTTTATGTGCTTTATAATAACGACCCTGCATACCCGAGGTATCCGTTTCAGGGACTCTTTTGTACTACAGATTTACCAGGTATTGTTTCACTTTTATTTGTAATTTCTTTTTTACATGTTTATGTACATAGGTTGTGGCAACAGTCTAATGAGTGAACACATGTATCAAGATGGCTTCTTGAATATCACTAATACGGATTATTCTCCAGTTGTTATTGAGAACATGAGGAACAAATGCCAACAGAAGTATCCCGGCATGTCATGGGAAGTTATGGACATTCTCAATATGACATATGAACCAGAAACATTTGATGTGGTTTTAGAGAAAGGGACACTTGATGCTTTAATGGTTCATGAAAAAGATCCATGGAATATTAGTGAAGAGACAGAGAAAACAATCGAAAATGTGCTGACTCAGGTAAAAATATCCAAATTAAAGCATTTCAGGGGTTGAATTATGAAAACAAGATCTAATTGTCCCTCTTTATTAATTTTCTGTTTGTAGATATAGGAAGATGTGGTATGACATGTATGAGTGCCAATGAGACAGCTCTCCATCCAAGTAACAATTTATAAAAGTAAACCATTATAGGTCACGGTATGATCTTGATTTGGAAATAGAATACCATTTCGATAATTTTTTTGAAGAATACAGAAAAAAATTACATCTACTAAAAGTTCAGATTTAAAATGTGAGGCTTGAAAATTATTATTTTATCTATTGAGATGTATTGTTTTGCCATATATACCCCTGTGGTATCTGTTGTTCTAATGATATTTATCAAAAATATTCTGTTTTTTTTTGTGTTTTTTTTTTTTTGGTAATGTTTAACATGATCAATAGAACATTTAAGGAAAGCAAAGACATGAAATTTTGATTTTGAAGTCAATCAAACCACCCTTTAATTTGATTGTGAAAATTCAATTCATTATTCTAGGAAAATTTTAATCAGCCAGAATTTTCTTATAATGATTAAAAGATTGTTATATTTGTAACACATACATGACATATATATATATCATGTATTTCATGTATATATAAAAAGAAGATGTCATGTGGTATGATTGAGGGTTTGGATGGGGTTAAATGATTAAAGAATAATGCCCTTAAAAAATGAAGATTAGAGAATAACGGGCAAAAAAAATGAAGATTAGAGAAAAAAGGGGTTAATTTTTTGAAGATTAGAGAAAAAAGGGGTTAATTTTTTAATGATTAGAGAAAAAAGGATGAAAATTAAATGTTTACGGAATAACAGACCCCCCCCCCCCCCCCCCCATCCAGACCCTCATGATTGTTTATGAGACAACTCTGCACAACAGACTAAATGACACAGAAATTATACCATCTTAATGGACTTTTGAAAAAGAATAAATTTTAACAGGTTTTACAACTGTTACCTCCATTTCAGGTCATCACTAATCAAACATTGATCTACAAAACACTGCATATATGTACTAACGACTGAGTAACACAAACCCCTTAAAATACAAGATGATCTTGAAGATTAAGAACAGGTCGATTCTACTCCACATGTGGAACCTGTTATGCTGGTATAAACATAATAGGCATTTATTAATTTAATTAGATACAGGAAGATGTGGTGTGACTGCCAATGACAGTATATATCAACACAGAGTCACATTGTGCTCACTCAGTACTTGTCTAATTTCCAAGGCAACATTAAGGATAAAGGCTTATGATGTCAATGCAATCTTGATCTTTTAAAGCCCATCATAGACAAAACGATTGAGATGGAAAATTATCACCCAAAAAGATCAAAATATAAAAAAGAAGAGGTGGTATGATTGCCAATGAGACAACTCTCCACTAGAGACCAAAATGACACAGAAATTAACAACTAATGGTCACTGTATGGCCTTCAACAATGAGCAAAGCCCAAACCGCATAGTCAGCTATAAAAGACCCTGAAATGACATTGTAAAACAATTCAAACGAGAAAATTAATGGCCTTATTTCTATAAAAAAAATGAAGGAAAAACAAATATGTAACACATATACAGGCACATAACTGTCAAAGGAAGGTTTATAAAAATAACTGTAATGGCACAAACTCAATGATCACTAGTCTTTTGATAATATTTTTTTATTATATTTTAGGTTCGGACAGTGTTAAAGGCAGATGGAAAATTCATATCAGTAACTTTTGCACAGCCTCATTTTCGGAAACTGCATTATGCAAGGACAGTATTTGATTGGTCAGTGGAACAAAAACATTTTGGACAAAATTTTCATTATTATTATTATGTGATGCAGAAAGGTTCTAAGTTGTCAGTGGAAGATATTACAAAGGAAAATGAAAGGACAGCAAAAAAGTTAAAAGATATGACTGAAGAAGACAAAATTATTGAATATCTTGAGTATGAAGATAATGAGAATTTTTTAAATGGGATTGAACTTTGATTTTATTTGTTCATTTTATAAATTAAATTTGTCCTGACATACATGTGAATAATTATCATTTTAAGCGAAAAAGAAAGATTTGCAGGACAAGAATTAATGGTACAAATGAAATCAGAGGTGGATTTAGGGGTAGCTAAGGGCCATCCTTTTGAGGGGGAAATTTGGTTGATTGTTTAGGAAATTACTGGAGTTGGTCCCGTCTTAGGGTAGTAAGTGAGCCCTTCCATATGAAATTTTTGGATCTGCCAATGGGAATATTTATTTGTAAAAAAAAAATTTTCTTGATAATTATGTTTTGTATATTATACACACTTTTGACATCAATTACACAGGCCCTGTTATGTGTACCTTTTATGAAATTACTGTATGCAGATGAATAAGATTTCTACAGATGATCTAAGAGCAACCCTTTAACAATATCAAACACAAAAAGATATATAAAGCTAGATGGCAATATATAGCCTATATAGGTACCTACATTTTGATATTGTATTTATAAAGTGTCATACATGTAGATCAAACTTATTCGTTCAGTGTGTGTTTATTTGGTTTTTCTTAAATGTCTTAATTATCGAGTTAAGCCATTTCAATTGATATTTTATAGTGAGTCTTCTTATGTTATGTTTCATAACTGTCCTATGTTGGGATGAATATAGGTGACTTTAAAAACCTTTAAACCAGCTGCATTTTTATATTCACCTGTCCTTAGTCAGGAACCTGCTGTTTAGTGGTTTTTGTTTGTTGATGTGGTTAATAAGTGTTCCTCTTTTCTTGGTTTTTGTCAAGCCTGCAACTTTTGTTGCAGAAAGCTCGACATAGGGATAGTGATCCAGCGGCGGCTATGGCGTCGGCGTTAGCTAACTTCTTAAAAGCTTTATATTTTAGAAGTTAGAAGACCTGTATGCTTCTTACTTTGTATATAGATGCCTCATGTTATGAACTTTCCGTCAGTCACATGTCCAATGTCCTTGACCTCATTTTCATGGTTCAGTGACTACTTGAAAAAAAAGTTAAGATTTTTTGTAATGTTAATTTCTCTCTTATTATAAGTAATTGGATAACTATATTTGGTATGTGCGTACCTTGCAAGGTCCTCATGCCCATCAGACAGTTTTCACTTGACCTCGACCTCATTTCATGGATCAGTGAACAAGGTTAAGTTTTGGTGGTCAAGTCCATATCTCAGATACTATAAGCAATAGGGCTAGTATATTCGGTGTATGGAAGGACTGTAAGGTGTACATGTCCAACTGGCAGGTGTCATTTGACCTTGACCTCATTTTCATGGTTCAGTGGTTATAGTTAAGTTTTGTGTTTTGGTCTGTTTTTCTTATACTTTATGCAATAGGTCTTCTATATTTGGTGTATGGAATGATTGTAAGGTGTACATGTCTAAATGACAGGTGTCATCTGACCTTGACCTCATTTTCATGGTTCAGTGGTCAAAGTTAAGTTTTTGAGTTTTGGTCTATTTTTCAAATACTTTATGCATTAGGTCAACTATATTTGGTGTATGGAATTATTTTATGATCTATATGTCTGTTACGCAGGTTTTATTTGACCTTGACCTCATTTTCACGGTCCATTGCTAAGTGTTAAGTATTTGTGTTTTGGTCTGTTTTTCTTAATTTATAAGCAATAAGTCAACTATATTTGTTGTATTGAAGAATTGTTAGCTGTACATGTCTGCCTGGCATGGTTCATCTGACCTTGACCTCATTTTCATGGTTCATTGATCAATGTTTTGTTTTCTTGGTTAATGTTGAGTTTATGTGACAGTTGTAATAAAGCTTTATATTTAGGTCTATCAACATAATATCAATGATTAGTAAAGAAGGCGAGACATTTCAGCGTGTGCACTCTTGTTGTATAGATAAACTGTTGGTTTTCCTTTTGAATTGTTTACCACTACTCATTTTAGTGCCTTTTATAGCTTACCTTTGAGCCAAGGCTCCGTGTAGAAGGCCATATTTTGATCTATAATTGTTAACTTGTTATACATTGCGATTTGGATGGCGAGGTCTCTCATTGACACTCATACCACATCCATTTCTCATCAAGGAAAAGTCTTAGCGGTATACTACTGTTGCATTTACCTATTCCTGCATGTCACCTCAGTTGCTAGTTTGGCAAATAAAAATAATTTTGTACATGTAAACATTGATTTTGTGTGAGGTATACATACATATTTTATTTACAATGACATCAACATTATAAAAATTTTAATAGGTTTTCATCATGTTCATATTGTAATATAAGCTTAAAACAAAAGTATGCTATCAATCAGAGAGACATTTTCAACATTGATAAAAAAGGTATCACCTTTTATGATTTGAAACAGAATAACAAATAAAAAAAGGAAAAGAAGTTGTAAAATACAAAATCAAAAAAGATACATTATCAAGTTTTGATTCCAAAGACACATAAAAAAAACTTAAGAGCTGTAGGTCCAAATTTACCCTCATCTCCTGTCTTTTTACCTACTTTTTTATCAGTTGTTGACCAAATAAATGTTTTGTACAAGAAAGAGTTGTTATAGACATTTCACATCTCATATCGGACTTGCAAAATTAAGATAAAAATGTGAAGGTTGGAGACAGTCCAACAACAAAAATATAAGTCTTTTATTACAATTATACATGAACAAACATTAAAACACAATTATGTCACACAAATGCTGGTAAATGAATAGCTGCATTCAAATTGAGACAGGTGAAATAGTAACTCTATAATAAATTAAGCACTAACGAAGACTGAGTCTAGTTTCCAGTTTGTATCAATGAACATTCCCTTCCTTTCACTATTGTCGTATTAAGTGTCATTCACCACACTCCTTTTATCCACACATTTTCTGTCAAGGAGAATCTGATCCGAAAGGAAATGAACATTCCTCCATCATTGTCCATATCAACGCTCTTGAATCCTTAAAAATCATGTTAATTATCTTGACTTGGATCAGCAGGATGATATTTTTATCTATAATGAAAACCTCCCTTTTACTTATCATCAGTTACAAAGCATTTTAACAGTAACATTAAATATCTTTTACTTTTATTTCAAAACAACATACATAATTGGCTTTCATATTGCATTTATTTATATCTCAAAGAATTATGATAAAACAACACGTCAGATATAGTTTATATCTATTCATGTAATTTCGAAAAAAAAATTCTTTAATACAATCAATTTGATTTACAAAGTATCTTAGTTCGTTCTGTAATTTAAACAATTGTGATATGTTTCTGATTGGGACTTTTGAACTGCGATTCTGATGCCTAAAGTTTAGAATAACAGACAGATTGAATTAAAATTTTAAAAATAAACTAAAATCATTTAACTTGAAATTACCTCATCCAAGTATCCTTCGAAGCTGTCATAAGGTCCACCTAAACCAAATGCAAATCCAGACTGCCTTTTGAATATAGATCCTGTAAAACAACAATAATTTTTAACATAAAAACAATATGAAATTACCGTATGATACAATATTTTATGGAAAAAGTACCGAAATTCAAAACGAAAAGTCCCTTACCAAATGACTAAATCAAACGCTCAAACACATTAAACGAATGGATAACATACATTTGGAAAAGCATGTAATTATATTTGAAAAAAAACTCATACAGTTGGAAAAGAAAAGATTATACTAAGTTGACTACAATTTTATTCAATTTGTGGTTGTAATGGAGTGGCGTATTGAAAGAACTCAACTACGATTTTTCATAAAAACACTTACCATCGAGATGTATAATTTTAGATATCTTGTTAACTTCGAATACTACATCGTGTAGATTAACATGTACTTGTACTGCATTAGTCTGTTCTACCTGAATTGATATAAAACTTTTCAGCTCAACATATATATTTTAAAACCGACGAATCCAAATATTATATGAAGCCCAACACGCACAGAAAACTGTTTGAGGAGTAATATTTTTTAATCACCTTGTTTATAGTATTACTAGAAGTGTTGTGGGAACCGTCGTTTACATATTTTTAGGTTGTTTTTTTTGTGCTGTCTTTTGTTATCTACTTGATTTTGATTGACGGTGTTTTTTTCCATCTTTTTTTAAAAGACAACTATTACCACTGCCATGTATTCATCAGTGGCGTAACTGGGTCATTTTTACGTGTACGCCCGAACCTTGGCGAGGGATATGAGGGGTGCCAACCGCTCAATGTCAAAGCACCTGTTGGTAGTGGGTTCGAAAGGGACGAAGCCCCCGAAAGCTATCGAGAATGAGATACCATAATGATTCCTGTCAGTAAAAATTCATTGATAACAACATACTTTTGAATCTAAATGGTTTATTTTTATTTTTTTTTTTGTTAAATTTTGTAATATGTTAACTTATTCATCGTGTTAAACTGGAAGCTAGCCTTATGGTCATTGGTTTTAGAGAAAACGTCCAAACCAATATTATTTTTAAATAAGTTTAAATGGTGCCGTGAGTGAGCATATAATCAACAAAAGCACCTTTTAATGAACACGAAAAAAAATATTTCTAAGAGGTGCAATATAAAAAAATTCTGGAACACCTAGGATTTCTTCCACAAAAAGTGAATCAATGTATCATTCCTTTACAGGGATTTAAAAAAAAATAAAAATTTTCTTTTGATATTTTTTTCTTGATCTGGAATTTTTCACGACAATCTATGAAGGTTTATAAATTGAGCATGTAATTGCGTAAAGAAGAGTCCAGCTATCTGTCTATCAGAAAAGAACCGAAAAATGAACGAAAACAAATGCTTTTAAAATTTTAGCTTTAGACATTAAGTCATAGAAAAAGCTTCTTCGACATTTTCATAAATTTCGATGAAGGTTCGACAAGTAGAAGAAATAACAAAATGTAAGCCCAATCTGCGACCACTTATTAATTCTGAGACTACTATAACACATGTGTTATAGTAGTCTCAGATTAATTGCAGAAAGAAATACATTTTATCCTTAAAATGCGGGAAAATTAAAGATATTATATTGCTCTGAATACTCTTTTGATCATAAACAGTTTCTGTACAACTTTCGTAAAATTTCACGGTCGGAGAGTCATTTAATTATAGTATAACTAATCGCCGTATTTGAATATCAAAAATAAGACAACGCGTGACCGAACGACGCATGGATTAAACGAGTGCGCAGCACGAGTTTAATCCATAGCGGCGTTCGGTCACAAGTTGTCTTATTTTTGATATTCAAATACGGCGATTAGTTATTCTTTTTATTACATTGGCAAAATTTGGCTTTTTTTATAAAATTAATGTAGAAAATGTAAGGAACTATATCTTTTTCCTACGCATTGACAATTTGTTTTGATCCGACGTTATCGACGTCTTGACAACGCCTATTGTTGTATGACGTCAGAGAGTGAAATAACCACGTTTATTTCACATGTGAAATTATCGGTTTTTATCTAACTGGGAAATCAATGTAATTCATTGCAACCAATGTAATAAAAGAATTTATCCACATTCGGAAACCTAAATATTGACACCACTTTGTCTCGCTTTTGGGACATAAAACACAGGCTCGACAAAAATACAAACAGCATATCGAATCTGAGCAGATAGTGAATTGCTTTAAATATAAGAAAAGAAGGTAGAATTCAAAGTGGATTCAGACTTTTACAAAAGATTCGAACAATTATATTAAATGATCTATTTGAGTAAATTTAGTCCCAATTTTTATTCAAAATTACAATCCATTAAAAAAAGAAGCACAAGGCTGATGTGCTTTTGACCAGATTTTCTTATTCTATGTCGATTATTTGTTTTATTTTCAAAATTCAAGTGTACGCCCGGGCGTTTTGACGTAAACGTAGCTACGCGCATGTTCATACAATTCGATATTGTATGTACATGTAGGAATACGTAAAGAATTAATAGGCACTGGGTAAATTTTCTTAATCATGATTGTACCGATTCATGCATAGAACAATATGCATTTACATACTTAGTTGATAAAAAGTTAACATGATAATAAAAATGCCGAACTCTACAGGATATTTAAAACAAAAAGTCCGTTATAAAATTACAAAACCCAAGCTATCATGGACTATAACATGCGTTTATATGAGACAATGTGTATGTCGCACTCATCTGAAAGCTTTGACACATTTTGTTCCCTATCATATTTGTAAGAAGAGACTTACCAGTGATTGTACGAAAATTTTTTCTCTTTTTCAAATAAATACTGTTGCTTCTAGAATATTCCTCAATAAAACAACAAGAAAAAAGACAGAAGGAACACAAATTATTTTTACCTTGTATGATATCCATTCACTGACTGTCATTTCAATATCATTAACTGAATTTACCAACAGCCTTATTCCAATGAGTGACTTAGATCTATCTATCAGGAGTGCAAAGCTTGGGTCACAAGTTGGCGACGGATAGCAATTGGTCAGCACAGATTGGAAATTTGTATCCGAGTTTATGATCAATGGAGCAAATTGAAATTCTATCACCAGGTTCCTGAAAGGGAAAACTGATTAATGTTATATCAGATCCGTTCAGAATTTCAAAATTAGATTATTCGTTGTCTATTAGAGAATGTTAGTTTAAACATATTTATTTATAGTGGATTGGGAAACAAGTTTTGCAACTTATATTAATTCCTTTCCACTTTGCGGGTGTGAGTGCTGCCTTGTAGCGGAATTAGCCTGCTCTTGTTAAATTTTTCGTTTTCTATTAATTATTTTTCTCATTGACTATTAATGATTATTAGTGACCGTTATCTCTTTAACACGGAACAAACATTAAACACGAATGCAAGTTATGGTTGGCCGTTATGGAATAACCGTTTCACAAATGATATCGGTTATGTTCCTTACGTCGCAACTACAATCCCCTTCCCTTTCATGACATACCGAATTAAGACTATTTACCGGATTTGTTATAACATAAGTAACACGACGGGTGCCACATGTGGAGCAGGATCTGCGTACCCTTCAGGAGCACATGAGATCACCCCTTTTTATTGGTTGGGTTCGTGTTGCTTATTCCGTAGTTTTCTATGTTGTGTAATGTGTTCTATTGTTTGTCTGTTTGTCTTCTTTCATTTTTAGCCAGGCGTTGTTAGTTTATTTTCGATTTATGAGTCTCACTGTCCCTCTGGTATCTTTCGTCCCTCTTTTAAATTTGACCACTAGCATCGGTTAAGAGTGGATTCATTAGTTAAATATCGATGAACTACGAAATGTACTCTGACAGCGCTACCACTACAAAAATCAAACACCAAACATTTAGAAAGCAACCAAACACATTACAATTCTGTTCGATAATTGTGTAGGACAATAATTCACGAATACGGCAAACAAATTGGTTAGACTAGCTAACGATGATATGTTTGATACACAAAAAGGACAAGATAAATAACTGCATTTTCACTATGGTGCATGGGATCTATATATTTGGTAGAAACTTTTACCTGAAGTCTATACTGGCAAATCTCCACAGATATATGAAACAGTCCTGGTATCCAAACAATGCCTTCCCATCTGGAGTATCTGTTATATTTATATTGTGACAACTTAAGGGAGTCGACATTCCTGATCTATCCTTCATACCACTGGGATCATCAGTACTTTTATCAAAAGTCAGGTAAAGATTGGTCGTACATGATAATGTCTTAGGTGTTGTTGTGGCATCTATGGTTTGATTTTTATTATTGTTAGAATTGTCTATTTGAACTAGAGCCGAACAACTGCAACTAGATTGCTCGAATGCCGTACCAGGTGCACACTGTCTCGTAATGGTGCCGTGACCAGTAACATGTTCCAGATAGAGTGTGGGGTCGTTGGCTACTGGTTTTAAACTGCAAACTGAAAGATAATAAAACTCATTTAATCATAATTATATATCTACGTCCGCAAATTAAGCATGGTTGTTTTCGTACATAACAAATTCACAGAGCAAAGTTTACGATGAAGCGATGACTACACAAGGTGCAATTGTTTCATTGTATGAATGTCCATGGTGTTTAGCTGAGTAATTCATTATAAATTACTGTAAGAAAACCCGGATTTGGAAATGCATTGGTTAAGGTAGCAATACACAGTTAGGAGTTTAGTTTCGCATTTTGGCCCCTGTGAATTTTTCAAATAGGAAAGTTATTGTGTAATAAAATTCATTTTTAGACAGATGAGTGCTAATTTAGCCTTCAAAGATGGTTTATAAGACCATCAAGATTATTTTTTACATGTTTTATGGGCTGTTTTCTGTTTGACAATCCGTATTTTCATAGCTAGACCGGCCATTGGTCCAGAAATTAATGTACTGTTTACAAACACTGTTTTTCTACACGAAGTTTTTGACGCAATTTTACAAAAAAATGAGACGAAAGACATATGATTTTCATTGGATTTGCTGAATGATATATGTACACAGTTTCAGAAAAGGTACTACTTCAAGTGATTGAAATTCTACTTTAAACCAAATTTTGGGGAAATATGTGACATCTTTCCCCCCCTTTTTGCAATATTTTATAACAAATAAATGCAGATTGTTGCCATGGATACACCAAAAAGAAAAATTATTTTACCATTTTATATACTGGATATATAATCTATGGAAGGTTCTGATTACATACATATGCCCATATATGACACAAACAGTAAGCTTGATATTGCAAGAAAGCAATGAAAAGGGGATGGTAAAATTCATAAGGGCAAATTTTAGTATTTTTTCCTAACTGTTTATTGCTACCTTATGGCATACTTACCAAGCTCAGAATTGTATATTTTAAGACTTTTCATGCCACAAATCTATTGATATTTAGATTCTAAATCAACTTCTGAGTAAATTAAGTGTTTAAGAATGACAATATATGTCAATTTTATTGTTTACAGTCCTTAGCAACCAAAATTAGACATTTTGACACAAGGCTTATATTTGTACTCTATCGGCTTAACTGCATGTAGTAAGCTAAGTATTGAACGCGTTGGTTTTTTTCTTGCGAATATATCAAATTATTGTTTTTATCAAGATTTCATGTTACATTTTGGCATATATTAAATGTATAGTTAAATCAGATGTAAGAAATTGATTCCCTATCACCAAGTTCTTTAATCAAGTCTTTGGTATGCAATAAGCATAAAGATTAACATTGTTATGCTTGAAATTGTTAATTTTTATACAATGTTGCATCATCAGAGATCTTATTAAGATATTCAACATTAAAAAACTGACAAAAGAGGTACAGTTTTTAAGATTTGGCCAAAAATTGAGGTAGAGGCAAGAATTTACACTTTGACTTGGCACCTTTCTTTAAAATCAGTTTTTGTCGCGTTTCAGTGTCAACTGCTAACCTTCATAAAATATTCATTACTCAACCAATTTTCAAAAATAAAAGGCCATTTTACTCGTATTAGCTAGCAGAACTCAGAAAATAAGTTAAAAGTGAGAATTTGAAAAAAATATTTACTATTATGGCATACTTACCAAGCTCAGAATTGTATATTTTAAGACTTTTCATGCCACAAATCTATTGATATTTAGATTCTAAATCAACTTCTGAGTAAATTAAGTGTTTAAGAATGACAATATATGTCAATTTTATTGTTTACAGTCCTTAGCAACCAAAATTAGACATTTTGACACAAGGCTTATATTTGTACTCTATCGGCTTAACTGCATGTAGTAAGCTAAGTATTGAACGCGTTGGTTTTTTTCTTGCGAATATATCAAATTATTGTTTTTATCAAGATTTCATGTTACATTTTGGCATATATTAAATGTATAGTTAAATCAGATGTAAGAAATTGATTCCCTATCACCAAGTTCTTTAATCAAGTCTTTGGTATGCAATAAGCATAAAGATTAACATTGTTATGCTTGAAATTGTTAATTTTTATACAATGTTGCATCATCAGAGATCTTATTAAGATATTCAACATTAAAAAACTGACAAAAGAGGTACAGTTTTTAAGATTTGGCCAAAAATTGAGGTAGAGGCAAGAATTTACACTTTGACTTGGCACCTTTCTTTAAAATCAGTTTTTGTCGCGTTTCAGTGTCAACTGCTAACCTTCATAAAATATTCATTACTCAACCAATTTTCAAAAATAAAAGGCCATTTTACTCGTATTAGCTAGCAGAACTCAGAAAATAAGTTAAAAGTGAGAATTTGAAAAAAATATTTACTATTAAGGTAGCAATACACAGTTAGGAGTTTAGTTTCGCATTTTGGCCCCTGTGAATTTTTCAAATAGGAAAGTTATTGTGTAATAAAATTCATTTTTAGACAGATGAGTGCTAATTTAGCCTTCAAAGATGGTTTATAAGACCATCAAGATTATTTTTTACATGTTTTATGGGCTGTTTTCTGTTTGACAATCCGTATTTTCATAGCTAGACCGGCCATTGGTCCAGAAATTAATGTACTGTTTACAAACACTGTTTTTCTACACGAAGTTTTTGACGCAATTTTACAAAAAAATGAGACGAAAGACATATGATTTTCATTGGATTTGCTGAATGATATATGTACACAGTTTCAGAAAAGGTACTACTTCAAGTGATTGAAATTCTACTTTAAACCAAATTTTGGGGAAATATGTGACATCTTTCCCCCCCTTTTTGCAATATTTTATAACAAATAAATGCAGATTGTTGCCATGGATACACCAAAAAGAAAAATTATTTTACCATTTTATATACTGGATATATAATCTATGGAAGGTTCTGATTACATACATATGCCCATATATGACACAAACAGTAAGCTTGATATTGCAAGAAAGCAATGAAAAGGGGATGGTAAAATTCATAAGGGCAAATTTTAGTATTTTTTCCTAACTGTTTATTGCTACCTAAAACAGTTATACCGAATATAATATAGGAAAAGGATAGAGTATTGGGACATGATAATCATTTGTATCTTATTTAATTGGGAGAGCAGGCCAATGGGTTAAAGTAGTTCATCTACCGTTACCACCAACATGTCAGTATTGAAGTTGATAGTTAATGACAGATGCGTCAGAATCATATCTTGATTGACAAAGGCTTGTAATGTTTTATACGAATGGTCGGTACTCTTGCTCCCTCCACGAATATTAACTAGCAGCCAGGATCTAGACAACAGTGCTGAAAAGGGCGTTTAACATCTTCAATCAATTAAACGATCCATTCTTATTAAATAGAAACTATCCATTGATTTTGTTTTCAATCTACTCAGGCAAAACAAAATTCTATATCACACCTTGTAATGTAGAATTATTGTTTACAGTTGGTGGACATTCGCTGTTGCAGGCACCAAGTTTGCAACCAGAGCCGTCCGAATAGCCAGTTCCAAGTGGGCAGCATACACCTGTAATATCGCCATTCAAACACACCCAATATCCGCGGCAGTTGTTCTTCATTGGTGCAGTTAATTTGTCTCTACACAGATCTACAATTAAAAAAACAACAATAATTCCAAATTAAGTAAACAAAGGCAACAATAGAATGCCGCTGTTCAAAGTGCATTAGAAAATGCCTGTACCAAGTCAGGAATATGACAGTTGTTATCCATTCGTTTGATGTTTTGAACTTTTGATTTTGCCATTTGATTGGGGACTTTCCTTTTTGAATTTTCCTTGGAGTTCAGTATTTTTGTGATTTTAATTTTTATTTTTTTCAACAGTCATAAATCGATTAAGCAAAAACAAATGCGGGGCTAAAACCGATGAAAACACATCAAATATAAGAGGAAACCAACAGACGATAAGAAGCACTGGACCGGGGGAAAACGCTCACATAGAAACGGTCTATTTGATAACAGCTGCTACCATGCAAGTCTTAGCTTAAATAATACACGAGTTGTCAATGATTTTTCAGTTCCAAGTTTAAGATCGACAAAACATGCACGATTTGAACATTCAAATGCGTTATGCCCATTAAGACAGGTCTTAATTGATGACTAATGGTTTCGAAATATAATATAAAGATGAAGTAAATTATATCTATGATGGTATGTATATATTTTTTTTTACTTCATTGTGCCACATATGGAGCAGGATTTGATAACCATTCCGGAGCACATGAGATCATCCCCAGTTTGAGGTGGGGAGTCGTGTTGCGCGGTTTTTTTCTAAGTTATATTTTTTTTTATTCATGGCGTTGTCAATTTATTGTTTGACTTCTGAATTTTCATTTTCCTTTGGTATCATTCGGCTCTCTTTTAAATACGTACCAAGTTTGCAGGTGGAGTGTTTGGGTTGCACACACGTCAAAGCATTCTCATTATAAAACTGTCCAAATGGACAATATCTTTCGTGAAACACTAATATTCCGGCAGCATCCTCGGTCTCTATATATTTGTCACAATCTGTCGGATGTGGCAGAAATTGGCGGTTGACGTCAACGGAACCTGTAATTTAAGGAGCTTGTGAGTGATTGGTGCCTTTCATTCTGACATACCTTATACTTCTAAACAAAGTAGTAGATAAAAAGGTCTAGCGTATCAAATTATAATAGATATAGGAAGATGTGGTCTGAGTGCCCATGACATAACTCTCCATCCAAATAACAATTTATAAAAGTAAAACATTATAGGTCAACGAACGACCTTCAACACGGATCCTTGGCTCACACCGAACAACAAGCTATAAAGGGGCCCTAAAATTACTAGTGCAAAACCATTCAAACGGGAAACCAACGGTCTAATCAAATTACAAGCCTGGTATCTTTAATGACTTCTTGCAACCCCCTCAAGGCATCTGGTGGTAAACGTTTCGTCTCCAAGCTCATGTGTGGATATGAAATGTCTTAAAAACGTCATTTCCTAAATGTATACGTTGAATCATGCAAGCTAATAAGATTATCGTCAGTCCGGTATAGATATCCAAAGCTAGATTTGGCACAACATTTTGGAATTTGTGATTTTCAGTGCTTTCCGAGTATACTTGATTATATCATGTATATGTAAACCTTCAAACTGTTTTGTATATATACACATATTGAGTTTGATTTCTTCGGCCTTCTACTGAATATACACGTATCTACAATGATCTTTTCATATCTAATTCAATATTGTTACAGTCAAGAGTTCTAGAAGATGAAACCTATATGTGGTGTTCCAAATTAACATTAGTTCAACACTATTGTCAACTAAAAATAAATTTCTGACGTCAACTTTCATTTTCTTTTTTTTAGATCTATAAGCTTTAGTTTACATGTAAATTTTCTGTAATTGATTAGCTATAAACTGGTAAGACATCTAAAGTACAACTCGAACAAACATAACATAACTTACCATCATTAATTATATTGTTACTTGTCGTAGATGTACTGACTGTACCTAAATAATACACAAATAAAAAAAAAAAATTGCTAATTTGCGATATCTAAATATAACTGCAATTTAATGAAAACATTTTTCGATTCATTCGTCATAGTTGATGGAACTGATTTGTTATGTTAGTGTTTTGTTTTAAACTTTGTTTTTTCCATATATAATCCCAAATATTGGCCAATAGACGTTAAAAGAACGCAACAATCAGTTTTCGTTATGAAGCCACAGTGTTCGGGAGAGAGGGGATAAGGGGACTATTTTTTCGTCGCCTTTAATGCTAACGACACGATGTTTGCAGCCCTTAACCAAATTTGTTATACACCATTCGCACACAAAGGTATTAACATTTCTGATGCAGAAGCATGTCTTGTAATTATTTTGAACAAGTTATTTGAAAGATTTACAAATCTAAGGGGTGTTAGTGAAACCAAATAACATGTTTTCAGTGTTCAAAAGACATTGTTCTATCCGGTATCAGTAACTTTATTGTCGATTTTGTTGAAGGGTTTCAAATTTTTGTTTTTCATGGAAAACTGCAGACTGTCAAATACCATCAAAAGCACCATCGTACGCACTTATTATGGTAGTAAACATTATAAATTGACTTAGAAATTAAATGTATGTACCGCCATTTATAACGCTGTTTGTAGTTGATGTTGCAGTTGTTGTAGAAATATTAACTGCTCCTAAACAAACAAACAAACAAATAATTTGTAATCAATAATATGGATTGAACAAAATCTTATATTTCTGTTTCGTAATCATAGTATATAGTTTTTATCCAACTCAATCATAGGTTTGAACGTTGTTTTCAATTTTGACTTGTTTACATTTTTTCGTTTAGGGTTGTATAATATTTCCTCCTAGTTTATATGATCGTTTAATCCTATCTCGACCCTTTGATATTCAAGAGTCTATCCTAAATTGAGGTAAAAAATTATCAAAGGTACCAGGATTATAATAAGTATATGGCCTTCCAAATACCGTTTTTATCCTTATCATCTAAAGAGACATTAATTGTCAAAATCCGGATATGTTGTACTATCTTTAGCACCTCATGTTTGTGGTATAACATCATTGTCGCAAATTTATAGTTTTCTGTTTGGTATTAAATTAATATTAAGATCCAATTAGTTATATCTTGTGATCAACTTATTTGACAATCGTCAATGGCAGGTTTATGAACATCAGTTGTTCGACATGTTAGTCAAATGCTTTTTGTTAAAATATACTTTTTCATTTTTTTTTTTTTTTTTTGTCTTTTGGAAAATGTTGCGAGTGCTTTATTGATACAACGAAATTTACAAACACAACATGTGACTTTAATATATATTTTAGTGTTACCTTTATACGATTCATATACCAACTGTCTATTGACACGATTGTACTTGTTTATAAAAATAATGCTTCTCAAAGTATTATACAAAAATACCTAAGCGCATTTGTCAAAAAGCAAAAAAAAAAAGAGAACTTACCAGTAATCGGAGTTCCATCAATTCTATCTATTGCTGTAAAGAGAACATTTGATAGATAATGGCAATGATACATAGGTCGTATTTTACATGTATATATCTTAGTCCTTTGAAGAGGCAACATTTTCTTGTTTCGTGTTTGGAATAAGAAGATATTAGCCCTGGAAATCTAGCTATAAATGTATTTGAAATGTTTACGTATGTATCAAAAATATAAAAAAAATAAACATCTCTTTTTCAAGCAAAACCTACTTCATATTGATACGTGTAAATTTTGTAACATAAACATAACGAAACATCAATGGACATGTCTGTAAATAACGGCAACAGTTGTACACCGCTGGTCAGAAGTCCTTAACCAATTGAAATAACGAATCCGGGTTACAAACTTAAACCGAGGTAAACACATCAACTATAAGAGGAAAACAAAGGAACAACAGAAACACTGAAGTGCAACAAAAAAAAGTAGTTACTATTTTATTCTAAATTATGACTAAACACTTACCTAAATCTTCGGGTGTAGTACTCTTATAAGTTGCTGTTGTTGTTTCAAAATTTACTGAAGCAAACAATGTTAGATTAAACAAACTTACTCAGTTTCATGTAGCAATCTGCTTTAATAAACATTATAATGAAAGCACAAGGCCTTTCTACACCGAAAATGTGGACATACTGTCTCATTTTCAACTGTTCAAAAACAATTCTATTTTGTTTAAAAAGACATAAAAGATGCAATATTTCACAACAATATTTATAATTCTAAAAGACAAACCAGCTAAACGAGTTGAAGGACAACTCCAATGCATATTTGGTTTATGCCTAGTATGACAATAAAAGCAGAGTACAGAGTATAAAATCCACTCAATTGTTTATTTGTTGTCGGGGGTAACACATTGCGACAAACAAGTATATCGTAACCTCACACATGGCGAAAAACTAGTGTGTTGTATCAAAGTGAAACATGTGAATTTAATTGTCTTTTCATCAAAACTTCCACAGGCACTTGTCTCATGAAAAGAATGTTCCTTTATACTTTAGTTAAACACATTAAGGTATATAGGACTATAGGATTTGTAGAAAACAGATTTTCAGAAAACTTCTCTACAATAATGAATAAGTTCATTTGGTATAACATGGCAGTTGATATTGTACACCCGATGGGTCAGTTCTAGGTAAGGTGCATCTCGATGGATTTGAAATAGTGTCTGATGTTGTATGTTTCAGTAACTACGCATGGTATGTAAAGGATAATTGTGACAGATAAATATCAGCCCTAAACAGATGTGTGCAGTCGCTCTTTGCAATCTTTTACCGTTGTATGACTTCTATTGACTCTTTCTTGAATGTTCGATACAATGACTTTAAAAAAAATGATGATGCCGTCAAGAGTATTCGGCATTTGATACAATATACATGTAAATATGTTTCTGTGATAATACGAGGCCAAAAGGCTGCAAAGTAAGATTTGGAAGATACCAAATGTATGTTCAATGTAATATGACGGTCTTTAATGTACTGTGGATTCATCATTATTCGTTGGATACTAATTTTCGTGGATTTCGTTGGTACAGGTGAACCACGAATCTAAATGTTTAACGAATTCAAATTTTCCAAATGTGCAGACTTTGGCAAAACCACAAAATTAAATGTCCATGAAAGTTTTTATCAATCCACGAAAATTGGTACCAACGAAAATAAATGAATCCACAGTATTATATATCATGATTATACTTACAATTACATATCTCTGCTGCAAGATTTGTAGGTAAAGCACTATAGTCTGGTACCTCTTTCACATAATCCATTTGACTGGCTATAAACACTAACTCGGTTTTAAATACGTGTTGACCAATACCCAAAGCAAACATGTGTATTCCTTCTTCATGTGCCGCCATTGATTCTATTTTTGTATAATTAGGACTGACAGATAATCCATCAGTAATACACACTGCTACCTTTGTTGAACCAGGTCTTGGTGATCGACTAAACATGCCTCGCATCAGTTTTATTGCTTTATGTGTTGAAGTTCCATAATTGGACATTTGCATGCTCAAAATGGCAACCGACAATGCGTCAAGTGTATCATATTGTCCTAGTTCTATCTTAGTTCCAATGAATGTACCGAATTCTACTATCCCAACTCTCGTATGAGTTGGGTGAATTTCAAATCTTGATATTAAATTGACAGTGTAGTTTTTAACAAGATCGAAATTAGGTTTGGTAACACTTTGTGATCCATCTAATAGAAATACCAAATCCAATTCATTTTTACAATTGGTGGGTGGTACAACTGAAAATATAATATTAAAAACAATGTAATAAATAAAACAATTACGTACAACTTCTGGTGTAATTTGTTGTTAAATTTTAAGAACCGATTGTACCATTAGTAACAGCTACAATGTATTACAGTTTGACAATACACTTTACTCATTTAGGCAAAAACCCTCTGTACGTTAAACAACACAATATCGTGCACGCTTCCTACAAATGATGTTTTCAGCATAGAACGATTTTCTACAGATGATGTTTATAATACATATAACAATTTTCAAGTAGTATTACCATTAATATCGTCGAAAAGCAGATGCATCATAAACAAATGCAGAGTTTTCTTAGATTCCCTGTGCTCCACGAAACCTCTTAGTCTTTACCAACGATAATCTGTTTATCGCTATTTTACCTATGCCGACGTGGTTAATTTCATTGACAATGACACGTGAGCCCTTAAGTTTCTTGCGATCATAAAATTTATCATCTTCACAGTGTAACAAATTTAAAATAGATTTTGTTTACAGAAAATACCTCAAAAGCAGTGGCTACTCTGCTGGTGAATATGGTTTTCTTCATTAAAATGATAGTTTTAATCCAAATTCAAATTTCATTTTTCATCACACAATCAGGTATTTGTTATCCTTATGGCATCATTGCATGTATATAATGCTTTGATATAAAGGTAACTAATCCCCAAAAAAAACAAAATCAGAGCTCTTAAAATTAAC